>NW_017716179.1:0-20553 GCF_001865875.1 Lupinus angustifolius
ACTCGTGCTCTCTCCTTTTCGAAACCTCTCAACCTCTAAAAACCTTGTTTTTGATCCGTTTCAAGAGATTTTTGTGTCCATTTCTATCATATTTTTTATTCCAAACACTTCTAACCAATCATTTTCGTGATTAATGACTTAAATAAAAAACCCCCAAAATCTTGAAAACCTAAAAACTCAAAATCCAAATTCAAGGCTTCTTCTTCTAGATCAAAGAAACAACGCTCCAATACCTCTCAAAGGAGTCAAGGAACAACATCTTTGGAGTGTAACCCTCTGGATTTGAAAAGGCTTCTTGCTAATGATGAGCAATGCAAGATATTTGAGGAGCACTTCCATGGTCGAACCATTTTTACTCCTAAATTCGGTAATGTTGACAATTTTAAGTTTGAAGATTTTCTTTTCCCTTACCTTTTTCGTCAACAAAACCCTTTTTGACTTTTTTGTGAGACAAATGACATTTATCCAGAACTTGTGCAAGTATTTTACTGTAACTTGAACTTTCGTAAAAATCGTCTTACTTCCTATGTCAAAGGAAAAGACATTGTTTTGGATCTTAAAACTTTCAGTTCATTGTTATGTAACATACCCTCTCAAGGTAACATAACGGGTTTCGGCCTTGTATGTGAATATGATAATTATGATCGAAATGATTTTTATCATTCGTTATGTAGACTTTCAAAAAGGGAAATAGAAATGTGTAAGCAAAAGGGCTTTGGAGAGACTGTCAAAAACTGAGACATCCTATCTGCTGGATATCTCAAGCTAGAGGAACGTTTGCTTCATTATTTTTTGAGTTATACCAAAATTTTCAAATCATTCTCAAATAAGTGACATAGAACTCCAATTGATGTATGCTTTAAAGTTTAACATCAAGATCAATTGGGCTATAATGATAATGAGACAAATGTGGACTGTTAGAGGTACTCAAAGTCCTTTACCATATGCAATATTCATAACCAATATTCTTCAACATTTTGGTGTGTCTACAAATGGTGAAACAAAGATTCCTCTGAATCTTCGAGAAAGCCAAATTGATGTGGAAGTAATCCACAAAATGGGTTTCACCCAATATCCTCGAACCCGCATCTACAAACATAGAACCGACAAGCCGACTGTTGCTGCCGAACCATATGAACCTGAAGCTCCTAACCTTTCTGAACCGGAACCGTCTGAGTTTTATGCTCAATCGTCCTCATCTGCTGCCATGCCCTCGAACCAAATGATTATGGATGAGTTGGTTTCTCTCCGAGGCTAGATCACTAACCGGATGGATGCTCTCGACTCTAAGAATCAACAAATCCAATATGAACTTCATTGCCTCTCCTCTTAATCCATACATAAGTATATGCTACAATATTTTTATATCTTAATTATATAAAGTGTATGTATGCTATATATATTGTGCTAGAATCTCTTTGCTTTTCTACTTTTTGATGAAGTCAAAAGGGGGAGAAAAGTTGGAGTGTATTTTCTGTAACATTATTTCAGGCACATTACTCCGAATGAAAGGGGGAGCATCCAAGATAGGGGGAGCATACTGATGTGAGCGAAGATGGGGTGACCCAACTTTCATTAGGTAAGTACTTGAAATGCCTTAAGATGACCCGAAACCAAAAATCTGACTTTGGTCAAGAAGTTGTCCAAGCCAAGCAGGCACCAGACCGGACCAAGTTTATGACTAAGCTGACTAGGAGCAGGGCCATATGGTCTGGACAGATGCACCAAGATGTTGAGCAGATGCACCAGGATGTTGGACAGGAGCACTAGGGCGCTGAGCGTATGCACCAGAGCACTAGGCATGGGACAAATCTTGACCGAGGCACTAAGCCAAGTTTGACCGAGGCACAAGGACCAAACTTGATCAGGGCGCTGGGCGCAGGACCAGGCTTGACCGAGGCACATGGACCAGACTTGATCAGGGCGCTGGGCGCAGGACCAGGCCTGACCCAAACAGGACGCACCAGGCTGGGCGTGGGCATGGCACACATGCTAGCTGGGCGTAGCCAAGCACTGAGCCAGGCGCTGGGCGCACAATCTGGCCAGCTGGGCATGGCAACTTTGGCCCAACCATAAGTTGGCCAATTTTGGTCCAATGAGTCACGTGGGACCCATGAGCAATTTTGACACACCATTTCCACGTGGGATTTGATTATCTTCAGCAAATTTTAATTATTTTAATTTCAATAAATTGCCTTGTAATTCATGAGTAAAAAGGCCATCAAAGTGTAACCATCATAATTAAATGTTGGGGGAAATGTGGTTGTTTGTGTGTGGACTAGCCGTTGGGAGCCTTGTCTAGCCGTGCAGCTCAAGGACACTTGGGAAAGTCTCTATGTTTGGGAATCCAATGCAAGTCAAGACCATGAGCTAGTCGTATGCTCATTTGACACACTTCTTGACCATGAAGAATCAAGAATCCTATGCTCATACTTATGGTAGCCGTGAAGACCATTTAAAGATAGGAATCCACATTCAATTATGGCCATGAAGATTTTATGAGGGCATTATGGCACGTTTTCAACCATGTGCTCAAGGGAATTACTCTCAAGGTCGTGAAGTTCAATGGTGAAGATTCTTGCAAATGGAATCCCATACTCACATTCATACTAGGCGTAGAAGACTTGAGAAAGAATTAATTCATGAATTAAGCATGGGATCAAAAGAGAAGTCAACCTAGCCGTGAAGCATCAAAGGAATCCAAGGCTCATCAAAACACCATCAATTCACTCAAAACCGTGGAGAGCATGGAGGAACAACAATTGGCATTCTATGTTATTCATTATTTGTCTTTAAATGTAATAATTTAGGCTAATTAAACATGTGTGAAATATAATCTATAGCCATGGCCGTGAAACACACGTATAAGGCCTTGTTAGTGTGTAGGTTCTTAGTCAATAAGTATCCTATGTTGGATTGCCATAAAGCAGTTCTTTAGGAGTCTTAATTAGGCAAGTTATTAGGCTTCATTCCCATTGTAATTTCGTGGAGGCAAAGCAAGCCAAACCACTATATATATGCGTGTGGAACTATGGAATAAAGACAACATTGAGTCAAAACTAAATTGTATTCCTTTGTGAATCAAAGAGGATTATATCCTTGTGAGAGTATTCTCCAAACCTTCTTGGCTGAACCAAGATTAGAAGTTCTTATCAAGAACCACGTTCTTGTGGTGAGCATCACTTTGGCTTATCAAACAACTGAATTGTTTGTGGCGCCTCACCTCAAATATTTTCCATCTTGTTTTATCCTAACACAAGTTATTTCCGCTGCATAAACTCAAAGGCTTAACTCAACCGTGAGCCTAGGCTATACACCAACCAAGATAGTTCGTTTCAAGAGCCTTTTACCCAAGAAGTTCACATCACATACTCAATTTAATCTTCAACATATCTCAAAGTATGTTGCTCTCAAGAAAATTACATTGTCAAGAAGATCTTGGTTTGTCATCATAAAAAAAGGGGAGATTGTGAAGAAGATCTTTGCTCCTGATCTTGGCAAGGTTTTGATGAAGACACCAACATCACCAAAAAGAAGAAAATGAAGAATACTTATGAAGACGATTAAGTCTTTATAGGTACTTCTATCCTAAAACTCTTAAATATACAAAATAGTAATGCTCAAACTATTTTTAAAGAAAAATGACACACTTTAAAAATACTTCAAATATTTTTCAAAAATAGTTACATGTGTAAGAAAAAGAGTTATCCAACTTAAAACTGTTTAGAGTAATCCATTACTACCCTTGAGTAACAGATTACCAGTTTTAAAAAAGTTGAGTAACCGATTACCCAAATGGTGTAATCGATTACTCTAATTCGTTTTTAAAAGAACAGTGGACAGAGAGTTTGGGTAATCGATTACCCACTATCAGTAATCGATTACTAGAGTTGTTGCATGAGATTTCAGATTTCAAAATGAAATGTTTTCACTCCAAAACGAAATTTCTTCACTTCAAACAACTCCTACACTTTCAGAAAGGCACCATGGGTGTTTGGAATGTCTATATAAAAGCTCTAACTCTCACAACACAAAGAAACAACAATACACAACTCTTATAAAATTTCCAAAAGCTATTAAACTTATTCTGAAGTTATTTCTCTATACTTTTTGCAACTAGCACTCAAACTTTCAAAAGTTAATTTTCTAAAGTTTCTTAGAAGTGTGTTCAAAGTTTTCTAAAAGAGCATTATTATTTAGTATACTTAAATAGTTGATTGTATTGCAAGTTATACTACTGTCATACTTGTAAAGACAATCTGCCATTGTTGTACATTCTTCAATATTGTTGTTGAATACTTTCTTTCACAGGGTGTGAAAAGAAAGAGGATTAGAATCACTTGGAAATGTGTTTTCCAAGAGTGAATAAGAATTAGGGAGTGTGTAAGGTACATAGAAATCTCGGGGTGAGATATTGTAATTACAACTCATAATTCCTAGTGAAGAAATCTCTTGTGATACAAGAGTACTGGACGTAGCATTCGGTGGACAAGAAGGTGAACCAGTATGAAATTCTTGTGTACTTTCTTCTCTCTTATCTCTTTCATTTTATCTTGATTATTTTTCTGCATATATTTTCCGCTGCACGTTAACTCTTGATTTTGTAGAAAAATTGACCATAATTTTAAGTCAACTAATTCACCTCTCTCTTAGTTGTAACCTCGTTCTGACAAGATATATCTCTTATAATTATATTCAATATTTATTATCTAATCTTATTCTAATAAAATTTTCATTTTCTCCATAATAATGAAGGGTAATTTTAAAATGTTAACATGTTTTTTGATAAATTTGAGTCATAATTACTTTTATAAGAAAAATTAATATGTATGGATTAAGTAAATGATAGGTATCAAGCCATCCCAAATGGACAAATTTTAAATCGGTTGAGTGTAGAACATACATGTAAGAAAGAAGAAAATTGAATAGTACTTATAGGAGGAGCATCATGCGAAATCTTTTGCCATTAAACATTAAGGTTGAGTTTGGTTGGATAGAGTTAGAGAAGAGAAAAAGAAGGGAGAGAGAAGTAGAAGAGAAATGGAGAGTTTCTCCGCTTTGGTTGAGAGGGGAGAAAGAAGGGAGAGAAGAAAAACGTGGGTTGCCCCACAAAATTTCTTTCTCTCCACTTATGAGGAGAAAGTGAGAAGAGAAAGAGAGAACCTTGACAATGATTGTTGTCCCAAATCGTGTCCCAAGCTATGTCACAAACCATATCAATTGAAAATATTAATTAAAATTATAATAAAATTTATAATTTAAAATTACAACATTTATTTTTAATTAATAATAAAACAAATTTTCATGTCTCTTTTCTTTATTCTAGAGACATTTTTGTAATTTGAACCACAACATCACCACTTTCTTTTCATTTTCTATCCAACCAAACAAAAAGAGAAAAAGAAGAAAATATTTCTTTTTATTCATTTTCTCTCATTCTTCTCTTGTACCAAACATCACAAAAGTCTACTCTATTTCTCATATTGCTCTTTCTCACCTCTTTCTTTCTCGCCTATTTCTCTCTTCTCATTTTCTCTTGTCAACCAAACAATACCTAACAGTCATGACAAGAAAGTGAGACAAAGATCTTTTATCCTAAAACATATCATAAAGTCTATCCCGAACCAATCATAATGTAACAAGAATAGAAAAATATGAATGCCTAATTTTTGTAACTAACATGATATATTTTGATTGATACAAGACATACATAGAGACATGTTTTGGGATAACATATCATTTTCTGGAAAAAGCGAGAGGAAAGATTAATTTTATGCAAAAATGTCAATAATTTCCTCTAAAATTGATAACATAATTTTAACTCTTTTTTTATTTAATTCATAATAATTATTGTTATAATTATTGGTTAATAATTAAAAATTAAAATAATATATATCATAATACTTAAATATATTTATTTTTAATACTCAGTATAAATTCTTATCTTATTTTTGTTTGAATGATAGTTTTGGCATTCTAAAAATATTATCAATTTTCTATTTTCTATATTAATTTTCATTCCTATTCGAGTCAATATAAATATTATTTATCAATTATTGCTTCAGCTATTTCATTTCAATCATATTTTTCTGTTATTGTTGATAATGGTATGTATAAACTAGCCCAACCTGCCAAATTTGAGGTGACCGTCAATGCCACTAAAAAAGAGTTAAAATAAGAACATGGAAGCAAAGCTCAAAGTCACCATGAATGCATTGATAACGAACTAGAAAAAAATATGAGCACTATTAAATTATATGTTTCTTTTAGTTAGTACATGGATAAACAATTTAACCTATGCATGAAGATCTTTCGATAGTATTATAATCGTAATTTGGATTGCAAAATATAATTAAAATATTTTTGGAAATTGTTGCTCCTTTTCAAATTTACTAATGATAGTTTTCGATACCTATTTTTTTATTTACTTAGTCTTATAATGTTTGTTTACATAAAAATCAAAGAGCAAGATAGTGTAGTGGGATGGTTTAAGAATACAAGTACATGCTAGGCCAGAGAAAAGACGATTTTTGGACCGCCATGCTATGAGACGTGCGTTTTTATCGTCACATATCCATGAAATATTATTTATCAATGCCTGACATGTTATAGAATAATGTAATATCTATAAAATATTAAAAAAATTATAGCCAATTACTATCCATTCATTTGAGTAATAATAATTAAATATAAATGTTAGATGAGTGTAAAATGTATACACTAATATTATAAAGATTTATACACATACATTTTATCATCCACCATTCATTTGTATTACATTTTTTCTGAAAAAGTCTACAATATTTAAAAATCAATGATAATAAAATGACAGTGTATTATAAAAGTTCATTAATGCACCTTACATTAAATGATACTGTGCAGAATTTCTTGAATCCACTAGTTAGATTGGTTTGTTTTTCTATTCAAGAGCTCATTCTTGGAATTAATAATTTTTATAAAATTATAAATGTCCATAAATTAGTACCACGATCTATTTTTTTTTAAATCATACATTTTGTGAGATCGGACCGTACCAGGCGGTTCAACCACAGACCGAACTTGATAATGACTCTAGTTTGTAGTTTTAACCAAATGAGAATTGAACTGCTTTGAATGGAAATTTTTTTGGTCTGATCATGTTAAACCCAGTTAAACCAGAATAAACTGAGAAGTAAGCCAGACGGTTTACTTAAAACTAAAAAAGATGGAACACTATTCTAATCTTTTTTGTTTTAGTCCAGTCCAATAAAATATTGAGATATGTTATTTCAATATAATTATACATAATTATTAATTGTATAAATTTTGCATTTATATATAAGTACATATTTATTGATAAAAATTGTTAATTATATATGAAATCATCTAATACGGCTGAAAGATTTAACCGTTTAAACTAGTTAAACCTTATACAGGACCTTTCCGATTTAATGTCCGGCTCGGGTTTCACAACATTAACTTTAGGGTTGTATGTTCTTTTGTCAATTTAGATATTCTATACTACTGAAGAGTCTAATGCGAGATATAGATAATGATATATGATACAAATTAATTTTTAACATTATACTTTTAAATTATTTTCAATAAAAAAAATTAAAAATAAAAAAAAAATTTAATTTTCTCCTACTGAAAATTTCAATACTTAAGATTAGTTGTGCTCACACTTTTTATATAATTATGATTTCTACATATTTATATATTATGAATGAGGTCTATGGGGTCACATTAGAAATAAATACCAATATTGGTTATTGTAAAAAAATGTTTTATAAGTGATACTTTGTTTATTAAAAATTGAATAATAAGGGACATATATTAATTTTTTTGTAGGTATAAAAATTTGTTTGAAGATTTAGTAGAAGAATATATTATTACTTTATTAGAAATTCACCAACGGACATTAGTTCAAGTGGTACATGTTTGATTCCCCTTAATCAAGGTCTCAGGTTCGAATCTTGTGGATGTAAAAAATGTCCGCTGGGAGAGTTAGCCCCACATACCTGTGAATGTTCCCGGCTCGAACATGATTGTCTCCAGTGCGAGGATACATGTGGAAACCAAAAAAACTTTATTAGAAATTCACGTAGTGTGAAAACAGAAATGAACTAGGAACAAACAAAAAAAACTAAGGAGTAAGAGTAGGTTGTGTAATTCAAGAAAAAAGTATGAAAATATTGGGGAAATAAGACAGTACAAGGACATTATGAGATTTAAAAAAAATATGGGTCCAAGATAAAAAAAACCTATAATCCAAAAAACATCACTCATTTTAAATTGGTTCATAAAGATCTGTGAAATTATTCTTAAATTATCTAACTTTTGTCT
The DNA here is from genome assembly GCF_001865875.1 of Lupinus angustifolius. Classification (NCBI taxonomy): domain Eukaryota; kingdom Viridiplantae; phylum Streptophyta; class Magnoliopsida; order Fabales; family Fabaceae; genus Lupinus; species Lupinus angustifolius. Next base: position 8,326 of record NW_017716179.1, read on the forward strand.
TAAAATCAACTAATTTGATTCCAAATTTTGAAAATTTGAATTGGGTACTCAATCTTTAATTTTGTAGATAGATTCTCGTATTAAAATTGAATTGTGTGTTAAGTTTGCTTCGGTTTTATACACTTATATAGCGCTCTAGGTCCCACTTCAGGTCGTGTCTTAACTGAATAAGTCAGAGGTGGCATGTCTTTAAATGACACTCTCTTAAAATGTATGCAATTGTATAATTTTATTTACTGTTAGGTTATTATTAATAAATAATGGATTATGTAGTAATTGTATATAAATTTTTATTGATACTAATAAAAAATTTTCTTTCGTTGAAATTTCTCAATACACACGCTTTCACATTCATTTCTTTCACTCCTTCCTCCACCTATTAGTACAATTATTCTATCCTTTCACTCTTCACAAATCTTCTCAACTATCAATTCCCACTTCTCAATTTTCACCGATATTCATTAAAAAACTTGTAGAAAATGAATGCATTGATGCATGTTTATTTCTCAATCTTGAGTTTGGTGCTTTTTATCATATCTGATATTGGCCAAGCTCACAAATTTGCTCCTTCCCCTGCACCTGTTCCCTCCAGTGATGGTGAGTATTGAGCCAAATAATATTTTCATTTTCACATTTTTTGTGTTTTAATTTTTGTGTTAAAGTGTTAAAGTATTTTTCTAAATGTAGTGTCTGCTGTTGATCAAGGAATTGCTTACCTCCTCATGGTGATGGCGCTCGCAATCACATACATGTTCCATTGATTTTTATTATACTTAGTTATTAGTATTATTAGAGAAAAAATGTATGATTGAATACACCATTCATTTTTTAATTATTATTAACTCTTCAAAATAAGAAAATAATACAAATAAATGTTTGATAATATATTGACTGTATATCAATCTTTATACTAATAATGTATAGATATTATATTTTATTTATTTTAGTTGTTTTCATAATATTCAGTGGAGAAATTTAAGGATTTTTTTCCAATGTAATTATAACTAATGAAATTATTCTTCAATATGGTACTGCAATACAAATACTTTTTTTGAACAAGATTACAAGAATCATCACTATTACTGCATACACAAATGTATATTTCTCCTTTTGTTTTTAATGGTAAAACATAATTTTATTGAAGTAAAAAAGATAAATATGCTATTAAAAATTGTATTTTCCTTTATTTTTTGAAGTATTTATCTCTTTATTAATCCTAACTCGACTTCATTTTATTCTTCCTTTCTTTTAAGAGTTATTCTCTTCCCTACCATGGTTTTCTCAACCAGTGGTTTTTGAAGAGAACTTGTTAAAGGGTTGCTATATTAAATTTTAAGAATATGTTTTCTATTACTAAAAGTAAAGTATTTAATACCCTGAAAATATAAATAAATGAAGATACGACTTTTATAGCTAACCTCTTTTATTTAAGATTCTTTAACAATGATATCCACAAGATTTGAACACCCAAAGTCTCAAAAAAGAAAGGCCTTCATTTTATTAAGTATTGTACATGCGTTGAAGGTTTTTCCCCATTAATCACATCATTAAAATGACAACTATAGTTTGCATTTATAAGTCGATTTCTAAAGGAGAATGAATGAAAAATTGAAGGTTTAGAGTCATCTTATAAATATATTTTATTACCCTTAAATCTTTCAATTTCCTTAAAAAAACCTCATAAACAAACGTTAAAGGAAAAATTGAAAACATCATGTAAAATATGAAAAGTAGTTACATTTTCTTTGTAATGTCTTCAGTCTTTTTAACTATCCCACAATTATGTATTTCATGTACCTACGTGAAGGAGTTACATAAAATATGAAAAACGATCTCCATTATTCTTCGAGTTAGGATCACCACTACTAGAAAAATGTGGAATAGTCACACTTAATTACACAAATATGTAGCAAACGTGGCTAAGTTATAAAAAAATCATTTAATTAGACACATAGCTCTTGTTTTAACTCAGATCTATGAGACTCATTCTTCTCCCTCTCTTTCCCTTTCTCATTCTTCTCCCCACTTTCCTCATTTCTCCTTCGCGCTCACTCTCTTTCATTTTTCATTTTAAATCTCAGATCTCATTTTTTCTTCTCACGAGCAAATCATCATTGAGCGTTGTCGCCGCAGTTCAATATCGACACTAACACAGTTCATCACCGTCGCCGTCGTTAGCTCTGCCCTCATTGTCTAGATCATCCGCCTAATTTCTGTTCAATACCAACACTAGTGCTTTGGGAACACTCTGCAACTTTTGAAATTTCAATGGCACCACAATATCTAAACTTAATTTTTCTATTCTGCCATATATCATTGCATTAACCAGGTTAGCATCTCGAATTGTTAGGATCATTTTGTATTTCCTAGAATCCATCAACTTCACCATCATATTTCAGTTCTCTCTACTATGATTAGGAATTTTAGGTTAAGTTTGTTAGTAGTTTGAAGCTCAAAGTTATCATTGGTTAAGTATGTTAGTAGACCATGCTTTGTTTACACAGACTTGTTTTAACTTGTAGGTGTAGCAAACCGGTTTCTTGTTATCATATACTTTATTTCCGGTGTTCCAGCATCCTATGTAATGTGATATCGCCCTCTTTATCGTCCTCGAGGCAGTTTTAAGTCTGATTGAATACAATAATTTCTATTTTGACATCTATGTTTAACCTGCTTAGCCTTTGACCAAATTGAATTAAAAAAACATTGACATGAAAATTCTTTTATAGGAAGAGATGTTGATATTGTGAAGAATATTATACAGGTACATGGAAATCCAATTTTGCAGCTTTTTTTCAATTTTATCCTATTTCTAACCTTTGCATGTCTGATTATGTATCTCTCAATCCCAATGCTAATAATTATCACTTGGTCCCCCTTGAACTATTGTTTTTATTGTTCATGTAGTTTTGGAGCATTCAGTCACATCACCTATTGGAGTTGAGATTAAGGTCCTAGATCAATGATAGAGAAGAGAGGGTTCCCAAAGCATGACCTATTGGACAGGCTATAAGAGCATGAGAAGGTAGACGCGAGCATTATTGATTGGAAATATTTGAAGTTTTTAATTGTGCTCATGCGTTTTTATAACTTGTTACAGTAATATTTGTTTGCCTGTTCTGTTTAACCTCATATCCAAGATGCAAATCTGGGAGATTGCTATTTGTATATTGGACATATTCATGTTGGGGTGAAGCCTTGTCATTTTGTTTATTGAGAGTGGTGTCATCTCTCGGCTCTATATTGAACTAGTAGTATTCAAATATATGGTAATTTAAGTAAATATTACCACCCCTTAGTCCTTATTATCATTAGTTCATAGTTTCTCACTTACACATGCTAGATATTTAGAATCTTCATCTTGTTTCCCTTTCCTACCCATAGTGAACTACTAATAACATATATATCTACTTGTGAAGAACCTTTGTTTCTTTTGGTTTTACCTTCACATATTTGTTATTGACATTGTGGTGTGTATTTGTGATGTATGCATAAGAGTTGCTAAATTATTTCCATGTTCATGGCACTTTATTGTCTTGTTTCTCAGCAAGAACTGATAGCTAACTTAGTGAGGATACAAAATGATGGAATTGCTGAAGTTGATATAGAAATTAGAAAGAAGTACTATGAGAGCATGAGAAGGTAGACGCGAGCATTATTGATTGGAAAGATTTGAAGTTTTTAATTGTGCTCATGCGTTTTTATAACTTGATACAATAATATTTGTTTGCCTGTTCTGTTTAACCTCATATCCAAGATGCAAATCTGGGAGATTGCTATTTGTATATTGGACATATTCATGTTGGGGTGAAGCCTTGTCATTTTGTTTATTGAGAGTGGTGTCATCTCTCGGCTCTATATTGAACTAGTAGTATTCAAATATATGGTAATTTAAGTAAATATTACCACCCCTTAGTCCTTATTATCATTAGTTCATAGTTTCTCACTTACACATGCTAGATATTTAGAATCTTCATCTTGTTTCCCTTTCCTACCCATAGTGAACTACTAATAACATATATATCTACTTGTGAAGAACCTTTGTTTCTTTTGGTTTTACCTTCACATATTTGTTATTGACATTGTGGTGTGTATTTGTGATGTATGCATAAGAGTTGCTAAATTATTTCCATGTTCATGGCATTTTATTGTCTTGTTTCTCAGCAAGACCTGATAGCTAACTTAGTGAGGATACAAAATGATGGAATTTCTGAAGTTGATATAGAAATTAGAAAGAAGTACAAATGTTTCAATCCAATGTGAAGTATCAGTGCAGTACTAGTGGTGGAGCTGCAAAACGTGGTGCTTTAGGACCTTTTGGTCTTTTGGTTTTTGCAGATGAGGGATATTCTGAATATACTCATGTTCTTTTTATGTCATTAAAGGAACTAATGGTCATCTTAAGATTTCAATATGCTCTAATCAATCATGGTATTGAACTATATGCTCTTGGAGCAATGTTGCTTTAATTTCTTTTTGGTGCTTTTAAAACGATTCTGTTTATGTTTAGTTTTGACTAAGGGCTACCCTTACATTAGCTGAAAGTCACAAGTATTTCACTAAGATTATCATATTCCATTTACAATCTTATTTCGAGTGGATTTGTTAGAAATGTAATTTTAGTCGTCAAATGACCTTTTAGATTTCTGGTTTTGCTTTACTGCTATATAAACTTGATTTATTATTAATATATGAAGATCTGTTTTTTGCTCTATAATGTGAAAGTCTATTGCTAGATCTTTGTATGGATATGTTGGCTATTGTACTTTTCTAATGTTACACAGTTAGAATTTTTTAGCCGATTTTTGAAAGAATGAGTTAGCATGTTTTTGAACTCTAGTATAAATTTTATGTTTGTGCAACATTTAACATTGCTCATTATATTTTTATATGTTTCTTGCTAGAATGTTGTTATTCTTATTTCCATAGGTTCTTAACACACATTAAAAAAGGCAAGAGCTAGCTCCTATTCTTATCTTTCTTATGGTTGTAACTTATTGTTTTAGGTGTATGCAAGGATTGAAAACCATTATTTTGTGCAAAGGATTCTTATGCTCAGATTCATTCCTGATGCATGGAGGGGTTGATAAAATTAGGCATATAATGCAGGTAAATAAGTTTTTTCCTCAAACTTCTTTTTTCATCATTCCTCCTTCATCCTAGGCACAACTTCTTCATCCGTGAAACTAATCAATGGTTCTTTATTTAGAGGTATGATTTTTCCTGACAACTTATTTATCATCCTTCTAATTATAACATACTTGGCTCCATAACTTGCAACGTGACTCAGTATGTACCATGCAAGCATTTGTGCAATATGTTATTCTGCTACTCATATGAATATTGATACCACAAAAGATCAGGATCAAGCTCAAAAAGATTTGAATATGCTAAAAGATTAAACTCTTATCTTAATTATGTAAAAGGGAGCCACATTTTTTCCATTTTCATCTATAAACATATAACACATGACTTGGAGTGTAAAATGAGGAAATAAGAGTGTCTAGCCTTGATTGATTAATGTAGATTTAAATCTCTACTCACTTTAGTTAATAAAGGTGGATATAGCTTTACGTACTTTACAATTAAGCTCACTTTAAAGGAACTTTTTCCCATAGAGATTATACATAAGTTCTTGTATAATAACCATAAAATAATTTGGCAAGAGAAAAAGGGTGTGGAGAAGACAATTTATGACATACAATGGTGATCATTTAACTCCTTTGCCAGTAACAAAACACCAACAGCATAATGCATAATGTTTCACTGACTCATAAGTTTGCTTGATACAAAATCGTGGATGAAGCCTAAATCGGATTTGTAGTAGTATCATTCAAGTTGCAGTCTTTTGAATTTATGCAGACTTTGAACTAATATTATAAAAAACAAAATAATATGGAAAGACAAATATTATAAAAAACAAAAAAATAATAATATGGTAAGATATTTTTATCGTTTATATATAATAGAATAACACTTTTGCCATTAAAATATAAATAAATTAAGTATTTACTTCTCAAATTAATGAAGAAAATCCTTATTTGCCTCGTACATAGTGTCGTCAAAGCTCCTATGTTTCTTGCTAAATCCAGCACCACTGGTAGTGGATCTAAAATTTGGGGACAGAATGTGCAAATTGAATTGAGGGCAATATTGTTAAACTCAGCTTGGTACCGTCAGTTATCAGATTGATTCCCTTATTTAATTGGTCATGAATCAACTGGTATGATACTATTCAACTCAGTTGTAACATAAAATCAATGAATCAGTTAGTTCGATCCACCAAATCAATTATTTTTTAATAAAGAAATAAATCAAAGTTGTCTTGGGAGAAAAATATCTTGTGATATCAACTTATTTTATAGAGTTATGTTGTAATAAAACTATAATTTAATGAAGTTTAAATTTATTTATTCGCTTTAGTTGTTATAAAATGTAAAACCTAAATTATTTGATAATATTTACAATTTATTTGTGACTCTTTATTGTAATAAAACATTCATTACTGATTCACCAATTGTTTAATTAAGTCTTGTAGGATAGTAATGTTTTTAAATTTGGAACAAAAATTTATTGAGTAATTTTACTTTTTATATTAGAACTTTTTAGAATTTTTCAATGTAAACCAATTTAATTAGTGAACCGATTACCCATTAATTCGATTGTGGCCCATTGACCTTATAACCTCACCGAGTCGATGCATCATCTGAGTTTAACATTACTAATTAAGTAATCCAAAATGGTCTAAATAGAACAACAATATGACATGGGTGCACTTTTATATAACGTGAAAAGCATATTAACTGTGTGAATGTGCACAACTTAGGGCCAATCTTTAGGAGTGTGCCTCATTACGAAGTTGAACAAAAAAAGTATCTTGAATTAATAGAGTCCCTACGTAACAATAACCCTTACGTGAAAATTATTTAAAAAAATAATTTATAATAAAATAGATTATAAATATTGTATTATGAACTTTGAATAAAAAATAGAGTAATGTTTATAATATAAATATTTATAAATTACAATAATGTTATAAAGTTAAACATTGTATCATTTTTTCAATTTTATAAAATATCATTTTAAGTACAATATCAAAATAGAGTATCAAATCAAATGAGAATACATTACATCATATAAGTTCCACTTTTCCTTTCTTAATTGTATATTTAATTAGATTTAACTTCTACACCAAAACATAATAAAGAAAATAACCTTTACAAAAAAACTAAAAGACAACATAATTATTTATAATAGAAAACTCTACACAACCAAATTTTACATAAAAGTTCGGAATAAAAGTGTTAATAAAGAACATACAAATTAAAGGATCTTCGCAGATAAAGTAAAGAATAATGATCATGTATTACGACGATGATTATACTTTGACATATAAAACTTAATATAAACTTGAGTCTATACTATGATTACTATAAACCAAAGTAATATTATTTTTTATACTTCCAAATGTTTATAAATTGAAGTGAAGTTACAAATTATATTGTCCTAAGGAATGAGAGTCCAATAAAAATGAAAGGTTTAATAAATAGGTTATACTAAAAATCATATATGTGGATTTGACATCACGTCTTAACTCAAACACAAGACAATAAATCTATAAGTTTGGTTGCATAAAACATAACAATTATTATATATATATATATATATAATATAGGATAGATCTGTTTACACTTAAGTTAAGTTACATTAGTTACGCTCAATCTCAGTCATTCATTTTCTTAAATCCAACGAACCAAATGAGTGACTGATGAAAGTGCAATGTGTAAAGAGAACACTTAAACTTGCCTATATTTTGTTGAAGACAAATGACTTAGTGAAAGCTTAAAGACAACTCAAAAAATCAACATGCCAAAGATTCAAGAGCTTCATGTCTAGACTAGAGTCTTAGATGTGTCTTAGTTATTGAGTTTAGGTTAGGTAAACCTAGATGCAAATCTCACAAAGTCTAAAAACAATCATATCATTTACATGAGATATGTCATCTAGTCTATTATATGTTCATGGATTAATCATACATGTTATTTGTGCATTTTAGGCATAACGTAAAGGTAAAATATGTATAGTTGATAAGCATAACATATAGGTAGTTTACCAATTAACATCTTAACTGAAAATATGTTAGTTAATCGATTAACATGAAAACAATTTTTAACAGTTTCAACAGATAACTGAAAAACAGATTTCAGTTACTCTCTTACAGTCCGTTAATCGATTAACATGCAACATAATCGATTAACTGAGTGCAAAACAACTTTTCTATATAAACTGTATTTTCAACAGATTTCATATACGAATTAATACATTCATTCATTCATATTAGAAGTGCTAAGTTGCATATTTTCGTATTCTTTGTATGTCATATAGGTAGAGATAATTGCATGTGAGATTAGAGTGAGATAGTATTATGCTTAGGGATTAACATGTCATCCATTGTATATTATCAAATGTGTTCATCATCCTATCTTGTTCTTGCATGACTCTTTCATTACTATTTAGAGATTTCTTAAGGGTAGAAATTACATGTTCTTCATGATTCTGATCTTATACATATTCTTAGTAATTGTGAGATTTGTATAGGGTTTATAACTTGTTCTTTCTTGTAATATTTGAGTTATTTTGTGCTTCACATTACTCTGTTTTTTGTGTGTTGTTTGTGTAACAAGGAAAGTCGTCTCTTGGTGTCATACCACCAACGAGATCAGAGAGTCTTCATCAAGACTTGGAGGTCTTGAGTTTAAAACATACTCTTGGCTGGGGCTAGATCGTAGGAAAGGTTTTCCTAGGCGATTGAGTAAGGTCAAACCAAGGTAGAGGTTCTGGGAACTCAAGAAGGTAACGTTCAAGGTCTTGTAATTGGAAGTGTGTATGTAAGACACATTGAGCCATTCAACAACTGCTATTTATGTGTGACTCAATCGATTAAGTCATAGCTTTAATGATTAACTGAGTGATTTTTCAGAATAGGGATTTGGTGCAAATAGCGGTAAGTGGGAACCGCGACACCTATTCAACCCCGTTCTAGGTGTATTCTATCACTGATATCTAACAACTGAAATAAATAATGAGAGTGAAAACGAGAAATCTTAAATAACTTTTAAGTTTCACTCATTTAGTTCGTTGGATTTAAGAAAATGAATGACTGAGATTGAGTGTAACTAGTATAACTTAAGAACTTGAGTGTAAACAAATCCCTCCTCACACACACACACACGCACGCTCGCACGTGCGCATGCATGTACGCGCGCACGGACACCCACACACACACATATTATATGTTAAAATTTTAAAACATATTTTTTTAGTATTATGTGGGTCGGCCCGTCATAACCTACAACCTGCTTATGGCGGGTTTGTGCTACAATTTGAGATGTATAAATTGTAACTAGGCTTTTTAGCCAGGTCTGGTTTAGCTCGAAGCCGATATGGGCTAACCTGAACCCATATGGGTAGCCCGTTTTAACACCTCTAGGTACAATAAGAGGGGTGAGGACTCACACTAACAAAACTCCTCCGCACACACACCACCACCACCTCCGCCGCAACCGACTGACTCGTGTTCGGGTCCGGTTTGGGCGTTTGGGCTTAGGATTGGATGTGTGTTGACCAAGTCATTATAAATAGAGGCCTCCTCCTCTCAAGCGATAAATAAAGGCTTCCCCCCTCATTATAACTCGTCCCAAGTTGAGTGCGCTTTCACTCAACTTCTTCTTTCACTCTCATATCTTTTTGCCGATGCATATCTAACAAACTTCTCTTCATTTCTTTCTGTGACACTAAGAATTGGCACAAACAGTCAAATTGTGAGAATTTCGAGAACTGACATTAGTAGTGAGCATTGTGGAAAAAGAATTGGCACATGTAGCCATATTGGGGAATTTCGAGAATTGACACTGGTAGCTATTTTGTGGGTGTATTTGAGGTTGATTCTTATAGTGCAGTAAGAAATCAAATAATAGAGAACTGAGTTGTTTTATCCTATGGATGGCGTGGTTGATAGTCTGCTTGCACAATTTTGACAGTACCACAAAACGTCTTAAAAAGAGCGACCTGGTCATGGCTCAGTTAGTAAGTATTATTTACTATCATTCTGAATTGTTGCGAGCTACACAATTAACAATTTTAAGACATTTTTATTTCAATGACAATCATAGATAATATTACTAGACCAAACAAATTTGACCTTAACAAACCATTTCGGTGTGATGTGACAAATTTTAAATGGTGGCAACATAAGATTAAATATTTCTCTCTATGAGAAAAGTTATCCATGTTCTAAAAACTGATGTCCCATTGTGCTAGAAAAAGCTGAAAAGGAGGAAAGATAAACTAACTATTGAAATAGCTCAATGAAATGAAAATGATTACATGTGTAAGATTTTCATTCTGAATGGGTTGTCTGATGATCTATATGATTACTAAACCCCATACAAGTCTATCAAATTAATTTGGTATGCACTTGAAAAGAAATATGATACTGAGGAAGCTCTGACTAAAAAATATGTTGTTAGCCGCTACCTCAAGTATTAGTTGACTAATGATAAATAAGTAGAGTCTCAATCCCATGAGATACATAGAATTTCCCATGAGATTATTTCTAAGGGTATGCCCCTAGATGAACAATTCCAAGTGGCTATCATAATTGACAAATTGCCTTATGGCTGGAAGGTCTTCAAAAACCTTCTCAGGCATAAGACCATAGAATTTTCTTAGGAATCTCTGGTCATTCATCTTTGCATTGAAGAAGAGGCTCGTCGACAAGATCAGAGAGATGATGTGCTGATTGTGTCCAACAATAATACTAAGAAGAAATTTTCAGGCGTGGTTCTGAAGCCTTATGACAATAACATTAAGAATCAGAACCGCAGTGGGAATAAGGCTAAGAACATGAGTCACAGTAAGAATTGGAATCCCTAGAAGGTCCAATATGCTTAGCCACCCGATAAAAGATTATGGCAACCTGTTCATCTGCTTCAAATGTGGGAAAACATGTCATATGACACACAAGTATAGAAATAAAACCATGGATCATCTTCCACATGCTAGCATGATTGATGAGCTATTCGTGGTGGTGTTATTTGAGATCACTATGGTTGGAGGAACTAATGGGTAGTGGATAGATACTAGCGCCTCCCACCATGTCTGCTATGACCATGCTATGTTCAAGACATGCACAAATGCTAATGATAAGAAGATGGCGCTAGGTGATTCCCACACCATTGTGGTTGCTGAAATTGGTGATGTGAAGCTGAAGTTTACGTCTTGGAAGACTCTGATTCTCAAAGATGTGATGCATACTCCACAAACGAGGAATAATTTAGTTTATGGTTTTCTTCTTAATAAGGTTGGCTTTACCCAAACCATAGGGGCAGACTTGTACACTCTTAATAGGAATGGGGTATTTGTAGTGAAACAGTACATCTGTGATAATATGTTTAAATTAAATGTTTATATTTCTATGTATAAAATTTCTGATTCAGTTTACATGTTGTGTGATTTTAATATTTGGCATTCTAGACCTTGTGAAATTATTAAACATGGAATTTCAAATTTGAGTAGTTTAGGTTGAATTCCAAAGTTTGAAATTTGTGAATCGTACAGTTAAGCAAAAATTTCTCAAAAACCACATAAGTTAGGAGTGTGAAAATTTGAGCCTTTAGATGTGATACACTTAGATATATGTCAATTAGATGGAACTTTAACTAGAAATGGTAAATGTTATTCTATCACTTTTATTGATGACCATTCTGATTTTATATATGTATATCTTATGAAAAATAAAAGTGAATCACTTGACATGTTTCAGTTATATGTAAGTGAAATTGAAAATCAACTCAACAAGAAAATAAAGAAACTCAGAAGCAATAGATGCACTAAGTATGATTCGAGCATATTTAATGATTTTTAGAAATTGAATGACATTATTCATGAAATAACAGCACCATATTCACCAGAAATAAATGGTAAAACTAATAAAAAGAATAGAACTTTAATTGAATTAGTTGTAGCTATTATGTTAAGTTCTGGCGCAACACCCTCATGGTGGGGTGAAATTCTTTTAACTGTTTGCTATGTGCTAAATAGTGTCGCGACCCGATTTTCGGTTGGAAGACCGGCTCTACGACTTGGGAGGAGGCGGACTCGATTTCTACCCCTTCCAGTTGATTTGGAGTCGCCACTACGTTTTTTGCGGTTAAAACGTAGAAAACT
>NW_017716180.1:0-1651 GCF_001865875.1 Lupinus angustifolius
AATAGGAAAATAATAAATAAATAAAACAAACCAGGATGGGGAATATCTCCAAATCACGTTGCTTCAACAGGGAAAAATCCCTAACCCTCCTTCTACCTCATCTTCTCCCATCTTCATTGGCGACACCTTCTCTTCTCCACTGGCAGCAGCGGCGACGGCTACAGCGAGAGATGGTATACGGCGTCGGCACGTGGCTCTACTCTCCTTGGCCGAGATGGAAGAACCGTGAGAGTCATGTTGGCTCATCCTTCTTCGTTCATCACCAAACCAGGACGTTTCAAACCAGGACGTTTCTTTGAAAGCGGATCAATCTGGTGTTAATCAGATATTGCACTTTGCTTTTTAACTGATCACAATCCTCTGTGAAGTGACCAATTGCCCCAATATGATATTCACAATTAGCATTTGGGTTGAATCCTTTTGGGTATGGAGGTTCCACCATCTTTGAGGGGATAGGAGTCAACAATGATCTTTGAAGAAGTTGCGGCAATAACTCAAAATATGACATCGGGATCAGATCATGCAAACTCTTCCTTTTTCGCTTTCGTGACCGCCCTTTTTTACTATTTGTAAAAGCATAACATGATGCTTGTGGAAAATAAGGCATTTGAGGTTGGCTGAGGGTCTCTGTGAATACGATTTCCTCTTCTATATCTTCACTTGCAAGATCGCTTTGGATTATCCTGTTGACTGAGTTTTTCTTGAGTTTTTCTCAATTTTGTTATTCTTGGAGTGATTCTCAATTCTCTCACCTATAGTTATCAAATGACGGAAATCTGAATAGACATTTCCAATCATCAGATCTAAGAAGGGAGGTTGTAGCGTATTGATAAACATTGAAACATTCTCTTCATCGGACAACTTGGGCTTCACCTGAGCGGCCAATCCTGCCCATCTTTGGACATACTCCCTGAAGGTCTCCTCATTCCTCTTGGACATCTTCTTGAGTAGCATCCTATCGGGATTTTGGTCAATATTGTAGTTGTTTTGTTTAAGGAAAATGTTGCACAAATCCTTGAAACATTTGATATGAGAACATTCGAGACGCATGTACCAGGTGAAAGCAGCTCCAGTAAGGCTCTCCTGGAAGACATGAATTAGCAAATTGTCATCCTCTATATAGGGAGTCATTTTCCTAGCATACATGGTGAGGTGGTCTTTAGGACAAGAAACTCCTTGATATTTCTCAAATTCAGGCATCTTGAACTTTGGTGGAAATATCACATTCGGGACCAAACACATGCTTGTAATGTCCTTCAAACTGTGGGAGCTTGCTTCCTCAATAACCTTAATTCTCTCTTCGATTGTCTCGATCTTCTCCCAATCTTGAGGGTTTATAACATTGTGGGACTTAGAGGAATGATTGGAGTTAACATCGTTAACTGGGGTTTCCATATGATATGAAATTTGCAAAAATGTCTTTGGGGATAGTGTATCAATATGAGCAGCTGGTTTATCTTCTGTGGTCTCGAGAGGAAGATTTTTTCTTCCTTCTTAGATCGTTTCAGTCAAGTCCAATAATGTCACCTTTAAAAACCAATTTTCAACTCATGAGTATCTATGATAATGATTTATGTATGAGTTACATGAATGATTGGAATGTATGAATGTCATGAGGATGTAATATTTGATTCATGCAATATGCATGCAT
>NW_017716181.1:0-2701 GCF_001865875.1 Lupinus angustifolius
TTTAGGGACAAAAGTCCCAATTTATAAATGGTGAAGGATAAAGTTTGGGCTATGCTTCCCGTGTCCTAAATAAGGTACACTTGTAAGGTTCTGGATAGTCTAAAGGCCACAACCCTATGGCGGAGGTACTAGGTCTTCATTAAAGTGGACTCGGTAAGATCTTTAGACTTCTAGGTCACCAGATCGCATCCAATCCCGAAAGAAAGGAAACCAAATATCATGGATAGAAACGAGAAGGATCGAGCCCTCGAAGCCGCTAACTCATGATACCGGAAACGATCTGGGTGGTCCATTCCACCAATACCAGATATGACTCGAAGTCATTTACCGGTAAAGCAAATGTCCCTTCTATCTCAAATCCTAAGCACTAATACCCGGGTTAGGGCATATGTGTGTGCAAACTCAAGTGTACAACTTTAGTGTGTGAGGAAGCATACAAACCTTAAAACAAAAAAAAATTCCCACCCCCAATAAGCTGCAAAAAATAATCACATGAACTTGCAAACAATGAAACAAGATAGTTTTAGATAATAATTCAACGTTCTAAAGAAAGAACACAAAATAGAAACAAACAAACAAAAAACAAAAGGGTATTCAAGTCCATGTTATTAGCGGTTCCAGGCCTGACTCTCTTATAGTATTTCCCCAGCAGAGTCGCCAGCTCTCGCGACCCGATTTTCGGTTGGAAGACCGGCTCTACCACTTGGGAGGAGGCGGACTCGATTTCTACCCTTCCAGTTGATTTAGAGTCGCCACTACGTTTTTTACGGTTAAAACGTAGAAAACTCTATAGTAAGCCCAATTAGGATAATATGGTCTTTAACCAGAGATTCTGAGCTCGGGAGTCGATTACGGATCGGGGAAGGTATTAGCACCCCATCCGCCCGTATTACCCTCGCTAATCAAATAAACTTTCATACCCTTAAAAATTATTCATTTAGAAATTAAATTAGTAAAACATTATATTTTTTATTTTTTATTATTGAGCCTGACAATACTTACTTTGGTCCTACGTACCCCTATTAAGGGGATCAAGGCTTACGTAGTTCTAGTTCAAAAAATTGTTTCTACTTTGATTGATTGTTAGTGATTTGGGAAAATACCATTAGGTTTTAGAAGTATTAGTTTATTGAATTGGTTAATTTGAATTTTGTTCAAAATATGTAATTGTTTCGATTCAATGAGGCTAATAGTTTTAGAAACGGTATTGGTCGTAGACATTCTTTCCATTTTCAGAGGAGTTAGAGACAACTCGAACCGTGACCTCACTATAAAAATCTCATGAAATTTATTTGGAAAAATAGTTTTTAATTATTTGTATAGAATTAATAGTTTATAGACGGTGTTGGTTGTAGACCTTCTTCTCATTTTCGGAGAAGTTAGAGACAACTCGAACAATAACCTTACTATAAAATCCCCAAATCAATTTGATAATATAATTTTCAATTATTTATGCGTATAGAATTTAATGATAAAATAGTTTATTAGTTATTAATATAGAATTAATAGTTTAGAGACGGTGTTGGTTGTATACATTCTTCTCATATTTAGAGAAGTTAGAGACAACTCGAACCATAACCTCACTATAAAATTCCATTATTAATTTGGTGATAAAAATGGTTTTGATTTACTTGTATATGAATTTAAGTGATAATATTTATTTTGATTTAGTTATGTATGGAATTATATGATAGGGTGATTTTGAATTTTTATAAGTGCATTGTTTATTAAAACTTTTCACTAACAAGTTAAAGCACATTTGTATCATAAACATATATGTTGTATAATTGTTCAACTCAATCAGCATTTATCTTAAGTTTGTAGAGATTTCCGAATAATAAGGTTAGGATTAGATTAAATCAAATAATTAAAATAATAGGAATAGGAAAATAATAAATAAATAAAACAAACCAGGATGGGGAATATCTCCAAATCACGTTGCTTCAACAGGGAAAAATCCCTAACCCTCCTTCTACCTCATCTTCTCCCATCTTCATTGGCGACACCTTCTCTTCTCCACTGGCAGCGGCGGCGTCGGCACGTGGCTCTACTCTCCTTGGCCGAGATGGAAGAACAGTGAGAGTCATTTTGGCTCATTCTTCTTCGTTCATCACCAACGGAGCCTGAGTATGCGCCTTTTTCCTTCTGGACGTTAGTAGGGTCTATTCGCATGATTGTTCTCATCGACAGAACCCCAACCTTCACGGTGGCTTCCGATTCTGGTTCCTACTCGTACGACGACTTATGGTGGTTCGATTGGTGAAGGTGGAGTCACGGTGGGGAACACCGATTATCACAGTGGCTTGAAGAATTGATGTTTATCTTTCTCCATTTTTACTTTCCTTTAACCATGAACCCATGCTCTTTTCTATGTCCTATTTATTTCTCACAGCTTTTCATTCTAACAAAGTCTCCTTTAAAGCATAGGGAGGACACCAACAAGGTCGGCGTATGATGGCGTTAATTCCGCAATGAAAACGGTGTAACCATGACTCCACGGTTGGTTATTGGCAAAGGATTTTGGTAAAGAACCCTATCCCTCTTCCAATCTAACTTTACGTATTTGTCATAGTATGAAGTAATTTGCAATATGATGAGAAAAAACCAATTGGTATGAATGTTCATCCAGAAACAAATTTCATTGCTTTAAAGTAGTTATAGAGCATTAGTTACTTTTGTTATTGGTTAAATGACAGTATTT
>NW_017716182.1:0-32585 GCF_001865875.1 Lupinus angustifolius
GGTTATGTGTGTGAGGTCAGTGTATGAGGAATGATAGCTGTGTGTTTTTCTCTTCTTTCTATGTGTGTGGTAGAGAGCAGATACAAATTTTGTGTTGTGCCCTCTGATTTGTATGATATGTGTGGGTATATGAATGTATATCACTCTCTTTTGGGTATTTGTTGTGTATGTGTATTCTGAATGCTCTGTAACTATGGTGTGTCACCCTATATGTGTAATCTCTCTGATTTTCTTGCGGCTGTCCCCCTTTTGTATGTGATATATGGCCCTTTTATAGCTGGTTGTTGATGTGAAAAGCCTTCTGAGTTGTTCTTTTTAAGCTTAGTATCGTGTCATGCCCTTTCCTTTCTGATTTCAATACTTTAATTGCCCATGAATGCTGTCAATGATGGCTGATCTGTAACTATCAATGCCTTGAAACTTAGCTGTTTGAAAAACCAGGATGTGTAACTGAATGAATATGCCACATTTTGGCATTCCCTTTGATATTCACGGCTGTTTCAATATTACTGCATCTATGCCCCAATATGTAATTGTCTAAAAAACTTACCCTTTGATCTCTTTTTACAGGAATGACTATCAGAGACATCATCAACACTTTTTTAGGTGAAGATCATATTCAGTAAATCATCAGTCAACAAGCAGAATGTTACATAAGATGATAAGAGGGACAAATAATTAGTTTTATCACTGAAAACAAACTGAGTATATAGGCAAATAGGTTAGATTTGTTCAGTTACCTATATAGGTGAGATTTAAATCACATACATTGAACCGATTGGCAAGTAATAATCCTTTTGTACAATATACAAGCCCCTGAGGCAGGTAATGTTTATGAACATCCAAGTACTATTCAATGTGATCTAATATAGTAAACAAAATTGACACTCATAATAGACTATTTACATAAACTCCAACGTGGTCCCTTCCAGTACCAGTATTGACAAATGGATCCTATTTTCTTGTAATTATCCATGACTTCAATCTAACAATGAATCCATGACCTCAATCTAACATCATGTTCGCAAGGACGTTATTGTCACAAAGGGATTTGACTTCTTGCCACTTCCTTAACAAGTACTATAACTATATTCCCGCTTTTTATAATTTTTGTTGTTTTTTTGTATTTTAACTTATGTGATAAATGGCCGTACAAAATTGAGTGTTCACAAATAGAGTCCCCATGGCTAAAAGCAAAATTTTCCCTTATGAAATTTTTATGAATAGACAACCAAACTTGTCTTATTTGAGAACTTGGGGTTCTTTGGCTTATTTCAAAATACTAGACACGAAGAGAGTTAAACTCACAATTAGATTCTATGAATATGTATTCATTGGGTATGCTGTTAAGAGCAAGGCATATAGGTTTTATGGCCTTAATGCAAAAGTGATCATTGAGTTTAATGATGCTGACTTTAATGAAAATAAATTCTCTTTAAATTGAGGAATAATGGGGGCACATCAACTAGTCACATGCTTGTGATTACAAATAATGGTAATAATGATTGGTTAGAAATAGAACCTAGAAGAAGTAAGAGAGCAATGACTGCTAGAGAGTATGAACCTGATTATATGGTCTATATATTGATAGAGGATCCATCATCCCACCAAAAAGCTTTGACTTCTTTGGATGCTGATTTGTGGCCAAAGGCCATAAATGATGAGATTGATTCTCTAGAGTCTAACAAGACTTGACATTTAGTTGACTTGCCTCCTACTTGCCAACCTAGTGGTTGTAAGTGAGTATTGAAAAAAAATTGAAACCCAATGGCACAATGGATAAATACAAGGCTCACCTTATAGCCAATAGTTTCAAGTAAGGGAGAATGTAGATTTCTTTGACACATGTTTACCTGTGTCTAGAATAATATCAATTAGAGTACAAATATCGCTCGTTGGGATACATGATTTAGTCTTACATCAAATGGATGTTAAAATCACATTTTTAAATGGTGATTTGGAAGAAGAAATCTATATAGAACAACCTGAAGGTTTTGTAATACATGGGCCAGAAAAAAAGGTTTTCAAGTTAGATATGTCATTGTATGGTCTTAAGCGAGTACCTAAATAGTGGCAAAAACATTTTAACGACTTAATGGTCTCGAATGAATTTAAGGTGAATGAAATTGACAAATGCATTTATTACAAATCAAAAAATGACATTTGCATATCATACGTCTCTATGTAGACGACCTACTCATATTTGGTTTCAACATTCATGTTGTGAGTAATGTGAAATTACTGTTGTGTGACAACTTTGATATGAAAGACCTTGGAGAGGCAAGTGAAATCTTTGGTATAAAATTACTAGGTGAAAAGAAGGAATTTATTTGGATCAATCTCACTATATGGAAAATATCTTAAAGAAATATAAGTACTTTGATTATAAACCTGTTAACACACCATATAATCTATGTGTAAAACTTTTTTGGAACACAGGTGAAGGTACAAGACAAACTGAGTATGCTAGCATCATTGGCAGCCTTCAATATACCACTAATTGCACTAGTCCTAATATTGCCTATATTGTGTGATTATTATGCACGTTTACTAATAGACCTAGTATGGAACATTGACATGCTATAGAAAGGGTAATACGATACCTTAAGAAATCCATAAACCTTGGATTATATTACCAAAGGTTTCCAACTGTCCTAGAAGGATTCAACGATGTTGATTGGAACACTCTTTCAGATAATTCTAAAGCAGCCAATGGCTATATATTTAGCACAATTGGTAGGGATGTTTCTTGGAATTTAAAGAAAGAACCTACTTTAGCTCAATCCACTATGGAAGTTGAGATGATAGCACTAGCAACAACTAGTGAAAAAACAAGTTGGTTGAGAAACTTGCTTGTAGAGATTCCTTTATAGGAAAACTGATACTAACTGCATTGATCCATTGTGATAGTACCATGACTATTTCAAAAATTGATAACCTCTTTTATAATATTAAGAAACGACAAATATGTCATAAGCACATCACTATTAGAGAATTACTCTCTATAGGAGCTGTTAGTGTGGATCATGTACATATGAAAGAACTAGTTAGAGAGAAAACCCATAATACTTCTAAGAGTATGAAACTATTGCCCTTAGAACGAAGATCACTCATGATGGTAACCCGACCTAACTGACTAGAGATCTCAATAAATAGGTTTAATGTGTAATAACATGTTGTGAAGTGATATGAAAATGAATATGCTATAAAATTATGAAAAACATGATTCATGCAATAAATGTAAAGATAAGTTAATCTCTTAATGGGATCTACACTCCAATTGGAGTGGAGTACCTAGACTACAAGAGTACTCTTGACAAACTCACCTATGTGAATGTGGAAGTGGGGACCGCTTCCTATGAAATATAGGGGCATCAATTTCTAGAGTATTCACTATATTGAGATAGATGTGCAGGATCTTTAACAGAAGAGCTTTACAAAATACACCTTTGAAAAGGTTGTGTGTGATTTGATGTTGGAGATAGAGTTCAAGACTATGAGCCACTCTAGTAAAATCTGGATTTTATTTACTATGCATAGGTTCAAGTTGCATGACATATTTGTTTATGCATAATCTTATTGAGGTCACACAAATTTCTGGAAATCATTTGTTCTTTTCAAGTGGGAGATTGTTGGAAAAATAATGTTTTTAATGTGATTTCAATGCACATTAATTTGGTGATTAATAGAGAATGTTGGGGGTATGAAATGATAAAATTCCCAATTCCCATATTGCTTGGATGAGGGAGGTTGAAAGACTTTATAATTTATAAGCCTTAAGTTCCAACTTTGGGGTGTGCCCCAAGGGGTACAATGAGTTTTGAGGGTGGGTGAGTACTCATACAAACAAAACCCCTCCATACACACATGATCGTGTACACCACCATAACCTCCTCCACCATAGTCTGGTCGGCTCGATTCAGGTCGGGTTCGAGCTTGGGCTTGAGCCAACATTCTTTTTAAATAAAGTTTTATTTTTTATTTTTAGGCATTTGGGCTTGGATGTGTATTGACCATGTCAAAACACGTGTGTGTGACTGATCAGTTGGAGATGAAGAGAGTGAGGGAAGGGACTCGATCAAGATAGGGGAGGATCCGAGTGGTAAGTTTTTCACCATTGGATCGTGGGATTTATTACCAAATCTGACCATCGGATGAGGGGGGCCGTTGGAGGCCTCATGTTATAAATAGAGCCTCATCCCCTCATTTTAACTCGTCCCAATTTGAGTGTGCTTTCATCCACTTTTTCTTTCTCCCTTATAACTTTCAGCCGACGCATTTCCATCAATCTTCTCTATATTTCTTTCTGTGCCACTAAGAATTGGCACAAACAACCAAATTGTGAGAATTACGAGAACTACTAGTGGTAGTGAGCATTGTGCGAAAAGAATTGGCACGGATAGTCTGTAAGAATTTCGAGAATTGGCATTAGTAGCCATATTATGGGTATATTCGAGATTGATTCTTACAGTGTATTAAGAAATTGAATAATAGAGAACTGAACTGTTTTATCTTGGGGACAACATGGTTGATAGTATGCTTGCACAATTGTAGCAGTACGACAAAATGTCTTAAAGAAAGCCACTTGGTCGTTACTCATCCAATAAGTATTATTTCTTATCATTTAGAATTGTTGCGAGTTTCGTAATTAACAGTTATTCTAAAACATGTCTCAAAGTTTATCCTACACAAATAATAATGAAACAAAAACAAAAAAATAATGAATGTTTAATGTTTTAATTGACATAACATGTTTTTATTGGTATAAAGTATGATTTTCATTCTACTTCCCAAGTGAATCCTAATACAAGACTAAAGTTTCTCCCTAGAAAATCAATAACTATCTTGTTTATAATGTCTTACCAATACAACAAAACATCCAATATCACATGCTTATTTTATTTCTCATGTCACTTCTCATTGTGCTTATTTACACTCTAACTTTTCTATTCATGACTTCTTGTGCAGCCATGAATATCAAAAGATGAAACAGTTCTAATAGGAGAAGTATCCAATTGGAAAGGTCAAGCAATGATATTGAGTTAGTAAACTCAGTAGCAACATGCAAATCAAGTAAGTTGAAGTGGAAAATGTTGTGGATGAAGCTCAAGAAAGATAAGAAGAAGCTTTTTGAGTTTGCATCATCACCCTTGTAGGTCCCTTATGATATATACACTTACTCTCAGAATTTTGATCATGGGATAGAACTTGACGAACCAGATAATCTGTCTAGATCTTTTTCTGTTCGCTTCACTGATCCTTCTAGAGTAGTATTTGTAAAGAAAGGGGTAGTTTAAGACTCTATTTGCGAGCTAGATTATGGAAGGGTAATAAGAGAAAGAGAAGACTTTAGAATCATCATATAATTGTATTTCATGATCCCTAACCTTTCCCTTTGATCTATAATCCTCCAAAAGCCAACTCGCAAAACGAAGTAAGGCTAAAAATATCTATTATTGTCTTATATATTTTGTTCCCATAATTCTACCTCAACCTCTGGCCAGGTTCTTCCATTTGTATGAGCAATTATTATTACTACTTCAACATATATCTATATCAGTGATTGAAAATGCGATCCACATTAGGTATTGCGACTGCAACAATGCGGATGCGGCTGACACCAAATTGGTAACACACCACAATTGCAGTGTGAATGAAGTTCACTTCAAAGACCGCAACAAAACGATGTTGCGGTCGCAACAGTATGGATTCATAACTGCAATGTTGCGTTTTTCTCTCTTGTTCTGTTTTTTGCTTTCAATTTTAATGTCAGATATGATTCCAAGACAAATCTTTCAGAAAAAAGTAAAAGTATATGTAGATCTAGATTAGAGTAGAAATTAAATAATGAAAAGACAAGATTCCAAGACAAATTCACTCACATGCTTACTTATGCAATGAACCCATGAACTTGCCTTCCCATTTGCTAGGTCTTCTTCTCTCTTGCTATCTTCATCTCATATCTCAGAAATCTTCAACAAAACCACCATGGCACCATATAAGAGATCAACATCACTATTTTTTAGAGGAAAGATTTTGTAAGGTAAAAAGTTTTTTTCTTTTTAGAAATCTTCATATCATCCCTTGCTATGTTGTTCTCTATTTCTAGTTTGTATCTTCATCTCTTCTCTGTTTCTATTCTTGCATGTGATATTTGTTCCCATTCTTGGGTGTTCAGTGTGAGACAATGAGAGTAAGAGACGAGAGGAGTTGAGAGTGGTGTTAGAGAATAAAGATAGGAGTTGATTTTTCTTTTGGGTTTGGCCAGAGGGGTGAGGGGAAGATTATTTGTATAGAGAAGAGAGGATTTGAGAGTGATTGAATAAGAGAGGATTTGAGAGTGATTGAATAAGAGAGGATTTGTAATGAGGAAATTAGGGATTCGAGAGTGACACTTTGATTTAATTTCTAAATATGTTATAGTGTTTTAATTTCTAGATGAGTTTTGTTATTATGGGAATATTAACATTTATTGTTATTATGGGTCTTTACTGTTTTAATTTCCAGACAACGTTTTAATTGCAAATGTCACTTTTTTAATTGCATTTTAATTTTCAACAGCAACATTAAGAAATTTCTAGATATTACACTTTTTTAATTGTATGTGCCATTGGTAATTTTTTAAATGTGCTAATGGGCTTTTTGCATGTTTTTGTAGAAAAATTTAAAAATGTCATATTAGAAATATAATTATATTTATAAATATTTTGAAATGTTTATATTGGTAGTTTTTTAAATGTTTATAAATATTTTGAAATTTTATGTATTATATTTTTTAAAAATCAAATTATTGATAATTGAGTATATTATTTTATTGATAATTGTTCTAAAGTTACATAGTTTTTTTGCATTCAGACTATATAAAATTTTCCTAATGACTCCAAGAGAATAATTTCTAGCTAAAAAGTTAGAGGGTGCTCCAAGTGAAGATATTGGATAACATTTTGGAACACAAGTACCTGAACATCAAAATAATATTAAAGTAATCTTTGTAGAAAAGTGATCAAGGGGGGTATCACTAGATTGAAGCAACATATAGCTCATTATGAAGGACAAGTTGCAGGTTGTCCTATAGCCACTAGTGTGGTTAGAGAAAGCATGATGAAACTACTCTTGGATGGGAAAGAAAAAAACTTGACTAAAAAAAAGAAAAGATGAGTTTGAAGCACGATTAAGAGAAAATATTAATGAAGAAGATCTTGATGACTATATCGATGAGCAAGTGAGGCAAGCTAAACAATCAAGCCTTAATTCAGAATATGAATGGGAACAAATGCAACATTATAGGCAACAAACGAGGTCTAGGAATATATATGAGCAAGGTGGAAGCTCTCATGTAAGTGGTAGTGATGCTTCAAGACTGCAAGATATTGATTTTAATTTAAGGTCTACATATATTGATCTGGTGAGGAGCAGAAGTGCGAAACAACCTAAGATAACTGGTCGTTTTATGGATGTAGCGAGGAAGAAGATTAGAGAAGCTGTGGGAGAGTTTATAATCTATAAACGTGTGGCCATCAACGTAACCAGGTCTCCCTGGTTTCATACTTTAATTGTTGCAGTAGTCGAGGTTGGTCAAGGAGTTAAATGTCCAACTCCTTATTAAATTTCAATTTTATGTTTGAAGGTCGAATATAACAATATGCGTGAATGGATTAAAATATTGAAATGCACATGGAAGGAGAATGGGGTAACGATAATGTGCGATGGTTGGACAGATAGTATAAACCACAAGCACATGATGAACTTTCTAGTTTACTCCAACAAAGGAACATTTTTTACAAATTATATTGATGCCTCCTATGTTGGTTGCAGAAACATAGATTACTATTTCCAATTGTTCAATAAAATCGTGATGAAGTTGGTGAAGAGTATGTCGTTCAAATTGTTACGGATAATGAAAAAGCGCTTAAAGCCAGTGGCCAAGAGTTGATGGAAAAAAGACCACATATATATTGGTCTGCATGCTCAACTCATTGTTTGGATCTTTGCTTGGAGGATATTGGAAAAAAAGAAAAATGTGCAAAAATCATTGGAGGAAGTAAAGATAGTGACAACCTTCATCTATAACCATATATGGACAATAAATATTCTGAAAAAATATACTGGAGATAGAGAGATTGTTCGTCCTGGCATCACTCAATTTGCAACTAAGTTCTTGCAACTTCAAGCAATTGTGAATCAAAAGCAAGGCCTGAAACAAATGTTCAACTCCGAAGAATTCAGAAAATCTAAATTTCACAAACAAAAGAATGGACCAACACTTGAAGCAAGGAAGATTGTTTTGGATCATGAATTCTGGAGCGGGGCTAGTGATAATATTAAAAGTTTTCGAGCCTATAGTTAAAGTATTAAGGTTGGTGGATGGTGATACAAAGCCCACAATCAGTTTTCTTTATGAAGCAATTTACCGAGCTAAACAATCAATTCAAAAAAATTGCCGCTATCATTCTCAATACAATGATATAATAGACAAGAGATGGAAATTCATGCACTCTGATCTTCACTCTATAGGTATGTTAGTAGAATTTATATTTAATTTATCATACGATTATTAATTTCATATCTTCATCCTAATATTTATACTTTAATAAATTTATAGGTTATTTTCTTAACCCAATTTCAATATGGAGTTGAACACTGGACTGATGTGTATAAAGAAACATTTGATGGAACAAGTAGAATCATCGTGGAACTTGAAAAAGACATGGATAAACAAATTAAAACTTTTAATCAGGTTCACATTAAAAGCTTATATTTTAATCTCTTAAATTATAATTTAAGATTATACATTTATATATTGATATATTTTATGTTACACAGTTGCTTCTTTATAGAAATAAGTCAGAGACAGTTGGTACACCTCAAGCTCAAGCAGCTTGGTCTAAAATGAACCCATGTAAAATAATATTTCTCATATTTCTTTATACTTGTGTATTTAAAACACCTTTTACGAGCATGATAATTTGTTTATTTTTTCCGTTGATATAAATAGATGAATGATGGATGATATTTGGTTCATGCTCTCCTGAACTTAAACACATTACAATTAAAGTTCTCAGCCAAACAACTTCAGCCACAAATTGTCTATACATTCATACAAAGAAAAGGAATAAACTAACATATAATAGGTTACATAGACTTGTCTATACATTTTATAAGATGAAGTTGAATATGACAACTGAAATGAGAAGAAGTCAAGAAGAAATTGAAGCAAGTTTCAATCCTATTAATCTTGACAACATATTTCAGGAATGTCGCGACCCGATTTTCGGTTGGAAAACCGGCGCTGCGACTTAGGAAGAGGCGAACTCGATTTCTACCTCTCCTGACTTATTTGGAGTCGCCACTACGCTTTTTCGGGTGAAAATGTAGAAAACTCTATAATAAGCCCAATTGGGATAATATAGTCTTTGAACAGAGATTCTGAGCTCGGGAGTCTATTACGAATCGGGGAAGATATTAGCACCTCGTCCGCCCGTATTAAAACGGTACCCTCGCTAATAACATGGACTTTCATACCCTATTTATTTGAAATTCAAGAATTGTAACAAAATATTTTATTTTTTATATTTGTGTCTGACAAGAGTTTATCTTGCTCCTACGTATCCCTAGGTGCAATAGGGAAATGAAGACTGCGTAGTTCTAGTTCGAAAATTGTTTAGCTACTTTGGTTAATTGTTAGTGATTTGGAAAATACTGATAAATTTAGAAGTATTGGTTTATTGAATTGATTAATTTGAAATTGTTCAAAATATATAATTGTTTCGATTCAATGAGACTAATAGTTTAGAAATGGTGTTGGTCGTAGACCTTCTCCTCATTTTCAGGGGAGTTAGAAATGACTCGAATCATAACCTCACTATAAAAGTTAAGATATTGTTGCATCATGAAATTAAGTAATGTAATAGTTTTGGAATTATTTTATATATGAAATTAATAGCTTAGAGATGGTATTGGTCGTAGACATTCTTTCCATTTTCAGAAGAGTTAGAGACGACTCGAACCATAACCTCACTATAAAAATTCCATTAAAATTCGTTGGCAAAAATATTTTTACAGTTAAATTGTATTTAGTTTTACATGATTGATTAGTTATTATTACTATAAAAGAATATTGATAGACAAAGTAAATATGCAAAATTATTTAATAGAGTAATTATTATAAATAAAATAAACAGAATCAAATAAAAAATTTGATGAAAAGTTATACCTGTTATAAGTGAACAACATCCTACAATGCATGATTCATATATCAGTTTTGCATATTGCTCCAAGACCTATTCTATCAGCTAGGATTCTGTTTATTCTATTCTCATACAATCATATAAGTCGGTTTAGCGCAGGAAGGTGATGATCCTTCATCTGCACTTTATCTTCCTTTAGTTCATAGTCCATAGCCCATAATATGGCTCATATGCAATAATATGTATATTGGGTGCATAGCACTAAGCCACCTATTTGTTGCAATTAGAAAAGGTTCTACTGCACAATGAGTTCCTAACCTCACTGGTGACGGTGCATTGCAACTCAGTTAGGTGTTGAATGAAATCATCATGCTTGGTAGCTAGAAACAATAGAATTATTTTATAGTATCACACAAGTCTCACTACACCAAATTTTGTATTTTGTAGAGGTTTTTTTGTAGAGGTTATTGAAACCTCCACAAATAAATCAAACAAGACGGATCAGACAATCAACTAAATATATAATGAAGGTTTTTATTTAATCTATGGAGGTTTTCAAAAACCTCCACTATCAATTTGAAAAATTACATATCCATTAATATTACTTTCTCATTACAAAACCTAAATCCTAAATCTATTCACAGCAGCCAAACCAAAGTTCTATCTCTCCAAGCAACAAAACCTAAATCCTTCTTTTACTTTCCAAGTTTAACAATAAACCTTGATTAGATTTGCTGATAACAACAAGTTCTCTCTCTTCTCGACTTATAACTTACTCTCCCTTTTGAGTTTTCTTCTGCTTATTTAATTTCTATTCATGTTCTTTCAAACTCGCATCAGATTTTTGTTTGTTGGATAACTTTTTTCTTGTTTAAGAATAAGAATGAGAGCTTCGATTGAGAGATCCATGGCTGAAAGGTTTGATGATGGAGATAAGAAGAAAAGTGGTCGATCCAATCGTCTACCCAAACAAAACTCTGGCCCTTCTACTTCAGGTACCTTTAAATTTGTTTTTTTTTCACTTTATAATAAGTCATTGGGTGTTTTGGGTTCGTTTTCTTTAGCAGAAATTATGGAAATTTTGTTTCCTTAAACAAGTATGCATATGCTTCACTCTTTCAGTTTCATGTTGGTTTGGAATCTGGGGTTAGTCTATGCTCTGGAGAATATTTCATAGATGTATTAGATGTATTTATAGTGACCTTAATTGGATTCAATGTGTTCCTTGTTTAGCTTGTTTTGAACAAAGCGGACCGTATTATGATCGTAAAGATTTGAGGGTGAGACTCATCTATAGAGAAACTAATATGTATGCTTATGCCTTATCTGACGCAACGGGACTTGCTACTGCTATTCCTTTCGTGATTCCTTGTAATTTGAGTTAGTCCTGTTTTATTCATAACCAAAAGTATTTGCATTTGATACTAAACAATAAAATCTTTTACAACTTTATTAGTGATTCTTTACTATAAGCAGTTTAAGTAATTCTTTATAATTAAAACTGAATTCAGAATATATAACTGTGTTATTTGTTTATAACATAAAGATGTGATTACGTTTCTTAATCGTTATTTAATAGATAACTCAAACTAGTTAGTCCACAAATTATCCAAAATAAAAGTATATTTGAAGCTTGAAAAATGTATTAAAAAAATTGTCACTCAAGTATTAAGTGATTTTCAAGAAAGATTGAGTGATTTTGTGTTATGCTGAAAATTCATCAGACTTAAACTGTGGAAAGTTTTCTAGAATAATATGTTGATCCTTTTCATTTATGGGCTTTTATGTAGCAAATCCAAAACCCAACGACTATTATGATTGCTAGGACAACTGTGGTCCAAGATGACATAAGTGGAGATTGCACAACTTCTACTGTGCTCTTCATTGGTGAACTTGTGAAACAATTTGAGCGTCGCATTGATGAAGGCTTGTCACAACACAATCCTTGCACCTATTATTGTCATGAATGAATCTTCTTCAGGGTCTTCTTTGTAGACTTAGTTTCAGCTTATTGTCATCTCCAATCATTTGTTTTCAACAATGGTTTATACTATGGATATATATCCTTTATGTATTAATGGTGTATTTTTTGAAAGATAGAAAATTTCTTAGTATATATAGTTATTTTGTGTTTAATTATATCGCCCCTCGGTTTTTAAGTTCTAGCTCTGCCAAGGCACTGATACACGTGCCTATCTAATGCACTTATCATTGATTGCAATATATAATACATAAAAAACTTACTAAACTAATGCAATATATAATGCACTTATTAGCTTATTTTCTCCATATGTTACTTTGATTTATGTCCTTTATATGTGCAATGAGTTGCTCTAAGAAAGAAGAATAAGAATAGAATAGGAACTTGTCCCTCAAAAGAATTGGATAACAATAGCATTAAACATGGATTATATTATGCCCTGCCATCTAAAAGCACATGCAATTAGTATTAATGCATACAACAAAATGTTTACATTGCAATATTATACACATGTAATATTAGTATTAATGCATACTCAAGTGTGCATAATCATAAGACATGCAATATTATAGAACCAAGTGTATATAATGATGCGGTAATTATCAATGTTTTTTTATTGTTCCAACTAAATATTTTCATTCTATTATTTCAGGAAAATGAAGATGCAAGTATGTGTGATACACCTTTGGGTGCAAGAGGATCATCTAGAGCCAACAATCTTTGAAATTTTTGTTATGTATTTTGTTTTTAAAGTGTCATATGAGACTACTTTTAGTTTTTTGAGATTTTATGATGTATTTAGATTTTTAATGAAGGATGGATTATAATTCCTTCAACTATGTTATGCTACCTTGGTTATTTGCAATGAAATTTTATTATTATTAAGAACATTTGTATTTAGTATTATATATTTAAATAATAATCATAAATTAATGATTAGTGAGGTTGAAAATCTCCACAATAAACATTCTCAAATAGTAGAGGCTTAAAGCCTCCATGGCAAACACTACAAACACCTCCTAAAATAGTGGAGGTCAAAAACTTCCACAAATAAACCGCTGCGAATTTATAAGTACCAGAGGTTTTCTAAAACCTCCGCCAAACGCTTCTAGCGGTCATAACTGTAGCGGTTTTTGAAACATCCGCTATTTATAATGTGGAGGTTAAAAACCTCCACTAATCGCATAAAAAACCTCCACTAAATACAAAATCTGCTGTAGTGTCTTGAGATTATGTGGGGTGGCAGGTCCTTCTAATAATAGTGTACTTGTTGAATAGGCCCTCTTTACCAGGTTCAATGCTTGTATGTGTTTGGCATCAATGAAGTGTTATGGGTGTTTAACTGTGTAATTGTTATGATATTACTCAAAAGGAGTGTTGGTGCCTTTCATATTTTTTACATAGGTGGGTAAGAATTGAGAGTTAGGGTGTTGATACAAGTACTATGGTAAAGGTTGTTAATGGATGAGAGGGGATTGTTGGTGGTTGAAGGACCATGAGAGTGAGTCGAAGAGGTGCCAATGAGTGGAGAAAGAGAGTTTTTTTAGAGATATCTCCTTTTGGAGAGTTGAAATGGAAGGGAATAAAATGGAATTGAGTGAAGGGAGAGTTCTTGCAGTGTCGTTCTCTCTCTCTGCGTGTTACTACCTATCTTTTTTTAATACACCAATGCTATACAACTTCATTTTGAGGTGTTTTTTGTTGAACGGTCCTTAATGACCTTTTATACCATTTACCATAGCCAATGAATGAGAGATATTTTTTAAGGAATAAATAACAAATCAGAATAGTTGTAATAAAAAGTCACTTAAGGGAGACTGAGAGAAAGCAGTGGTTATGCATTTTTTAGAGCATGAGTCGTTCCATATTCTATCAATCTATCTTCTTCCATTCTCATCAAACATTTTAAATTCGCACTCTCACATAACACCCATGAATCAATGACTTGATAAATAATATATGTCTGACGTCTTCAACTTTCACAAAGTTATTTATTTATTATGTTATTGCTTTTAAAATTAAATACCTAATTAAAATGAAAGGGTGACCAAAGCTTTTATTTTTATTTTTTATTTAAAAAAACGATCAACTAGTTAAAGAAGGTAAAACTATTCTGAGATATATGAAAAATATGCTCTTTTTGTTTTTTTGTTGAAATGTTTATAGTCTTTGTTCTTTATTTTGTAAATAGGTCGGACAAAATTGGGTGTTCACAACTGTCCCTTTTTACTTGTTGCTTGCTCCATAGCTAGCAAACTGATGTTTGATTGTTATCTTCGTAATTAGTAAAGAAATGAATGTCAATTTTTCTAAAAAAGGCGAAAGCAACACATACAACACAACCTTTGAAAACGAGATAAAGTTTAGAAATTGAGACAATAAAGGTAGGTGCGGGAATGTAGGTCGAGTATTGTTGGAACTCGAGACAATAAAGGTAAATACGAGAACGCAAATCGGGTACTGCCGGAACTCGGAAATTCCCATCAAGCTCGTGGTCCTGGAAAGGTTGGTTAGAAGAACATCAGGCTCGGGGTCCTGGAAAGATTGGTTTGGTAGAACATCAGGCTCGCGGTCCTGGAAAGATTGGTTTGGTAGCACATCAGGCTCGAGGTCCTGGAAAGCATAATTTTAAAACGAGAATGCAGGTCGGGTACTGCCAGAACTTGGAAATTCACATCTGGCTCGGGGTCCTGGAAAGATTGATTGAAAGCATATCAGGCTCGGGGTCCTGGAAAGCATCATTTTAAAACGAGAACGCATGTCGGGTACTGCCGAAACTCGGAAATTCACATCAGGCTCGGGGTCCTAGAAAGATTGACTGAAAGCACATCAGGCTCGGGGTCTTGGAAAGGATAATTTTAAAACGAGAATGCAGGTCAGGTACTGCCATAACTCGGAAATTTACATCAGGCTCGGGGTCTTGGAAAGATTTATTGAAAGCACATCAGGCTCGGGGTCATAGAAAGCATAATTTTAAAACGAGAACGCAGGTCGGGTACTGCTGGAACTCGAAAATTCACATCAGGCTCGGGGTCCTAGAAAGATTGATTGAAAGCACATCAGGCTCAGGGTCCTGGAAAGCATAATTTTAAAAAGAGAACGCAGGTCGGGTACTGCTCGAACTCGGAAATTCACATCAGGCTCGGGGTCCTAGAAAGTTTGATCGAAAGCACATTAGGCTCGGGGTCTTGGAAATATTGGATGGAAGCACATCAGGCTCGGGGTCCTGGAAAGCAAAGATTTTAAAACGAGAACGCAGGTCGGGTACTATCGGAACTTGGAAATTCACATCAGGCTCGGGGTCCTAGAAAGATCGATTGAAAGCACATTAGGCTCGGGTCTTGGAAAGCATAATTTTAAACCGAGAACGCAGGTCGGGTAGTTCCGGAACTTGGAAATTCACATCAGGCTCGGGGTCCTAGAAAGCATAATTTTAAAACGAGAATGCAAGTCGGGTACTGCTAGAACTCGGAAATTCACATCAGGATCTGCGTCCGGGAAAGATTGGTGGGAAGCACATCAGGCTCAGGGGTCCTGGAAAGGAAATTTTTTCAAAACGAGCTGAGTATTGATAAGAATGTTTGAGAATATGTTGTGTTATGCTGAGAATGATATAAGTAATGTCATGTTGTGTAATGAATGCATGCGTAGATATCTTTGTTTGTGATCTCGTGATCAAACAAATTGTTTTTTATGGACTCGACTGAAATGCGACTCATGTTAGAAATTGTTAAAAGAGACTATCTACCAGCACCTCGCCATCCAAGATACCCTAGTGTCATGTTAAGAATTTATTGGAAGAGTTGGATCGTCCAATAAATTGCCCAAGTGTCTTTGTCATAGACTTGGTGAGAATCTTTCTAAACAGAGGTTATGACTCTCACTTCAAAAAAATTGCCCCAGTTTGCATGGTTGAGGATGAGCAATAGTGAATTTTCACTCGAGGGTGTTCATTTTATTTTCCCTAATTTTTTTTCCCAAAATACCTGATCTAGGTATATGTCGGAAATTCTCTCTTTTTTTATACTAAATCGCCTTTTCAGGTTTTCGAATTAGCATTGCTCTCCTTTTCTTAGGTTTCCCTTGTGGGTTTTCAACCTAGCGCTCTTTTCTTCTATTTTTTTTTCTTTGTTTTATTTTTTTGATGCCTTTTTATTTTGGCTATATTTGAACACTCTCAAGTGACAGTCATAAGTGCATAAAAGAATGAGTCACCCTTTGAAGTTTGAAGGCGAGGATGCAAGATCTTGCCTCTGCTTGGTAGAGGGATTTTGAACTGATCCATGATGGGCAACTTCAGCCTTGCCCAAGTTATAGGTTTCTTGGTACTTTCATTCGAAAAATGAGATCAGCCCACATAAACTGCCCCAATTTGGATTGATGTCGTTCTTTTTTGTCATGTGAATTCTCCATGCACAAATTTTTAAAATGAAATACTAAAAACAGTGATCATGCAAATTTGGTTTTTTTTTTTAGGTTTTGAGTGTTGATATGGTGGTGGTGATGATGAGAGATTGGGATTTAATCCGATGCATTAAAAATGAGATGTTTTATAAATTTTTTTTGAGATTTATTGGGGTCAGCGTTTCTTTGCCCTAATACATACCTTTTGCAAAATTGATACTCGACAATGTCTTTTAAGCTTGTATCAGGACCTGGCTAAGGGTTTCCATGAAAAACGATAAGGCTCGAAAATGTGTTTCCCAAACCCCTTTCTACATTCTCCTTTTTCCATTGTCCTATTTCAACAGTTTTCTTGACATGACATTCAAATACTAAGATTTTGTTGGATTTTGTGACGTAGTAGGTGAAGGCCTAATATTTAGGTGATAATCTTTCCGAGAGGTATTTGAATTATTCATTTTTGCAGTCATTGATAGTGCACTTTATTTGCCATAACTTTTGCCTGAGATTTGTTTTGGATTCTTAGTGGGCCTTTTGTATATTTTTTTTATTTTTTTTTATTTTGTACTTTGACCGATGAATATCCTTATTTGGCTGGTATTAGAATTTCAATCATCGGGTTAGATCAGGAAATGATGTAGGTAGATTGTATTTAACTCTTAATAATTGAATATTAAGGAAAATAGTTGAAAAACTATCCTACCCAAGGTTATTGATATTTTGTGGGTAATGTAGAAAAAATCTACTTTCATAAAGGCTAGGGCTCAAATGGAGTGACTAGGGATATCTTCATAGTGTTTGAGATTTTCAAAGATGCCTTGTGTCATTAGAAAGATTTGTGTTAGGATTTGCACCATTTTGGGTCTTACATTTGTATCATCCTCCTTTTCAATTAAACTTTTAAATTAAATATCTCATATTAATGTAGGAATTGATTATTTTTTTGTGAATGAGTTTTTTTGTATTAAGTATGGAATGAAAAGTTTTATCATCAATGCATTAGTATGTAATCGTTAACAAGATGTACATTAGAAATGAATTCTTATTCATGAAAAGAGACATGAGTGCCCCACTATTTATGACTAAAGCTTTGTGGAGTGCGATAGAGTTTTAGTACATCATTTGCTAGTGCCAAGACGACAACCTGAGGTGATTTGTGCGTTTCTCAAACTAGGACATTTCCTTGAAAGCGGATCAATCTGATCTTAATCAGATATTGCACTCTGCTTTCTAATTGATCATAATCCTCTGTGAAGTGACCAATTGCCCTAGTATGATATTCACAATTAACACTTGGGTTGAATCCTTGTGGGTATGGAGGTTCCACCTTCTTTAAGAGGAAAGGATTCAGCAATGATCTTTGAATAAGTTGCGGCAATAACTCGGAATATGACATCGGGATTGGATCATACAAACTCTTCCTTTTTCGCTTTCATGGCCGCCCTTCTTTACCATTTGTAAAAGCATAACATGATGCTTGTGGTAAATAAGGCATTTGAGGTTGGCTGAGGGTCTCTGTGAATGCGATTTCCTCTTCGACGGTTTTCACTTCCATATCTTCACTTGCTAGATCAATTTGGACTGCCATATTGGCTAAGTTTTTATTAATCTTGTCGTTCGTGAAATGATTCTCAATTCTTTCCCATATAGTTATCAAATGACGAAAATATGAATGAGCATTTCCAACCATCAGATCAAAGAAGGGAGGTTGTAGGGTATTGATAAACATTGAAACATTCTCTTCATCGGACAATTTGGGCTTCACCTGAGCGGCCAATCCCGCCCATCTTTGGACATACTCCCTGAAGGTCTCACCATTTCTCTTGGACATCTTCTTGAGTAGCATCCTATTAGGATCTTGGTCAATGTTGTTGTATTGTTTAAGGAAAGTGTTGTACAAATCCTTGAAGCATTTGACATGAGAACATTCGAGACACATGTACCAAGTGAAAGCAACTCCAATAAGGCTCTCCTGGAAGACATGGATTAGCAGATTGTCATCCTCGATATAGGGAGTCATCTTCCTAACATACATGGTGAGGTGATCCCTAGGACAAGAAGTTCCTTGATATTTCTCAAATTCAGGCATCTTGAACTTTGGTGGCAATATCACATTCGGGACTAGGCACATGCTTGTAACGTCCTTCAAACTATGAGAATTTGCTTCCTCAATTGCTATAATTCTCTCTTCGTTTGCCTTAATCTTCTCCCAATCTTGAGGATTTATAACATTGTGGGACTTAGAGGAATGATTGGGATTACCATCATTAACCGGGGTTTCCTTATGATATGAAATTTGTAAATCTGTCTTTGGGGATGGTGTATCAATATGAGCAGCTGATTTATCTTTGTAGTTTTGAGAGTAAGATTTTTCTTCCTTCTTAGATCGTTTCAGCCAAGTCCAATAATATCACCTTTAAAAACCAATTTTCAACTCATGAGAATCCTTGGTAAATGATTTATAAATGATTGAGATGTATGAATGACATGATAGTGTGATATTTGATTCATGGAATATGCATGCATGTTATAATTTTCCTTCTTTTTGAGTTCATATGAAGATGCATGAACTGATTTAGTTTTTATTTTTGGATATTTTGTGGTGGTGTATACAATGCATGTACGTTGGTGCATGAAATGCAACATTTGAATGATTTCTTATGTTATTATGAATGTATGTAAATGAAGATGAATGTATGATGATATATTCTTTTTTGTATGAATGATAGATGAATGTTCGATTTTTTTGCTTTTTGATTTTCTGAGTGTGTGTATAAATGAATGTGTGAATGATTTTTTTTTACTTTTGACTTATTATATGAATGGATGAATGCTTGAATGATATAAATTTTGGAATGATGTATATTTTTTGTGAATGTTTGAATTATGCATGTATAAATGGATGAATGATTTTTTTATTTTTTATGAATGTTTTAATGATGTATATTTTGATGAATGTATGAGTGAATGACATGCCTGAACTTGATATAGTGGTGTTAATGCATTTTGATTGCCCCTAGGGTGTGATACCATATTTTGGGGAAATATAGCCTTAATTACAATATAATAAAATGTCATGATGAATTTGACACCCATCACACTGTTAAGGCCAATTCTAAGTTAAATGATAAAGCTTTGAGCTTATTAAGATGGAAGAGAATATATCCCTAGGGCGATGAGCCCATCATCAGGAATGAAACTTTTCCCTAGGGCGTTGAGCTCATGGTAGGGTATGGAAATAATCCCTAGGGCCTTTAGCCCATGGTAGGGAATGAAAATTATCCCTAGGGCGTTTAGCCCATGGCAGGGAAATGAAAATATTTAGCCGTCCTTATAGAATAAAGACATCAAAGTGTAATGACATCCTCGTAACACTCAGGCATGAAGACTTTTTAGGGACAAAAGTCCCACTTTATAAATGATGAAGGATAAAGTTTGGGTTATGCTTCCTATGTCCTAAATAAGGTACACTTATAAGGTTCTAGATAGTCTAAACGTCACAACCCTATGGTGAGGGTACTAGGTCCTGATTAAAGCGGACTCAGTAAAAGCTTTAAACTTCTAGGTTACCAGATCGCACCTGATCCCTTCAAGAAGGATCGAGCCCTTCAAGCCTTTAACTCATGATATTGGGAACGATTTGGGTGGTTCATTCCGCAAATACCAGATACGACTCGAAGTCATTTACCGAAAAAGCAGATGTCCCTTCTATTTCAAATCCTAATCACTAATACCAGGGTCAGGGCATATGTGTGTTCAAACTCAAGTGTACATCGTTAGTGTGTGAGAAAGCATACAAACCTTTTTTAAAAAAAAAATCCCACCCCCGATAAGCTGCAAATAATAATCACAAAAACTTGCAGATAATGAAACAAGATAGTTTAAGATAATAATTCAACGTTCTAATGAAAGAACAAAAAATAGAAACAAACAAAAACAAAACAAAAGGGTATTTAGGTCCATGTTATTAGCAGTTCTAGGCCTGACTCTCTTATAGGAAAGTCCCCAGTGGAGTCGCCAGCTGTCGTGACCCGATTTTCGGTTGGAAAACCGGCGCTGCGACTTAGGAAGAGGCGAACTCGATTTCTACCTCTCCTGATTTATTTGGAGTCGCCACTACGTTTTTTCGGTGAAAACGTAGAAAACTCTATAATAAGCCCAATTGGGATAATATAGTCTTTGAACAGAGATTCTGAGCTCGGGAGTCTATTACGAATCTCGGAAGATATTAGCACCTCGTCCGCCCATATTAAAACGGTACCCTCGCTAATAACATGGACTTTCATACCCTATTTATTTGAAATTCAAGAGTTGTAACAAAATATTTTATTATTTATATTTGTGTCTGACAAGAGTTTATCTTGCTCCTACGTATCCCTAGGTGCAATAGGGAAATGAAGACTACGTAGTTCTGGTTCGAAAATTGTTTAGTTACTTTGGTTAATTGTTAGTGATTTGGAAAATACCGATAAAGTTAGAAGTATTGGTTTATTGAATTGATTAATTTGAAATTGTTCAAAATATATCATTGTTTCGATTCAATGAGACTAATAGTTTAGAAATGGTGTTGGTCGTAGACCTTCTCCTCATTTCAGAGGAGTTAGAGATGACTCGAACCATAACCTCACTATAAAAGTTCCCTATTTAATTAATAAGATATCGTTGCATCATGAAATTAAGTAATGTAATAGTTTTGGAATTATTTTATATATGAAATTAATAACTTAGAGATGGTATTGGTCGTAGACCTTCTTCCCATTTTTAGAGGAGTTAGAGACGACTCGAACCATAACCTCACTATAAAAATTCCATTAAAATTTGTTGGCAAAAATATTTTTACAGTTAAATTGTATTTAGTTTTACATGATTGAATGGTTATTATTACTATAAAAGAATATTGATAGACAAAGTAAGTATGCAAAATTATTTAATAGAGTAATTATTATAAATAAAATAAACAGAATCAAATAAAAAATGAGATGAAAAGTTATACATGTTATAAGTGAACAACATCCTACAATGCATGTTTCATATATCAGTTTTACATATTGCCTCCAAGACCTATTCTATCAACCAGGATTCTGTTTATTCTATTCTCATACAATCATATGAGTCGATTTAGCCCAGGAAGGTGATGATCCTTCATCTTCACTTTATCTTCCTTTAGTTCATAGTTCATAGCCCATAATATGGCTCGGATTCAATAATTTGTATATTGGGTGCATAGCACAAAGCCACCTATTTGTTGCAATTACAAAGGGTTCTACTGCACAGTGAGTTCTTAACCTCTCTAGTGATGGTGCATTGCAACTCAGTTAGGTTTTGAATGAAATCATCATGCTTGGTAGCTATAAACAATGGAATTATTGTATAGTATGACACAAGTCTTGAGATTATGTGGGGTGGCAGGTCCTTCTAATAATAGTGTAGTTGTTGAATAGGCTCTCTTTACCAGGTTCAATGCTTGTATGTGTTTGGCTTCAATAAAGTGTTATGGGTGTTTAGGGTGTTGATACAAGTACTATGGTAAAGGTTGTGCATGGATGATAGGGGATTGTTGGTGGTTGAAGGACCATGAGAGTGAGTCGAAGAGATGCCAATGAGTGGAGAAAGAGAGTTTTTTAGAGATATCTTCTTTTGGGGAGTTGAAATGGAAGGGAATAAAATGGAATTGAGTAAAGGGAGAGTTCTTGCAGTGTCGTTCTCTCTCTCTACGTGTTACTCCCTCTTTTTTTTTTCTTATACACCAATGCTATACAACTTCCTTTTGAGGTGTTTTTTGTTGAACTGTCCTTAATGACCTTTTATGCCATTTACCACAGCCAATGAATGAGAGATATTTTTTAAGGAATGAATCAACAAACCAGAGTAGTTGTAATAAAAACTCACTTAAGGGAGACTGAGAGAAAGTAGTGGTTATGCATTTTTCAGAGCATGAGTCATTCCATATTCTATCAATCTATATTCTTCCATTCTCATCAAACATTTTAAATTCTCACTCTCACATAACGCCCATGACTCAATGACTTGATAAGTAATATATGTCTAACGTCTTCAACTTTCACAAAGTTATTTATTTATTTATTATGTTATTGCTTTTAAAATCGAATACCTAATTAAAATGAAAGGGTGACCAAAGCTTTTATTTTTATTTTTTATTTTAAAAAAAAAGATCACCTAGTTAAAGAAGGTAAAACTATTCTGAGATATGTGAAAAATATGTTCTTTTTGTTTTTTGTTGTTGAAATTTTTATAGTCTTTGTTCTTTATTTTGTAAATAGGCCGGACAAAATTGGGTGTTCACAAGGAAGATGATTCATTGTCTGAATGGATAGAAGAAAGAGAAAATCCAACATTAGATGGAGTACAAAATGCAGAGTGACTTCCTATAATTGACACCGATGATGAAAATGAAAATATGGAAGTTGACAGTGATTATCTTAGTTCTGATGAACATAGTGGTGGTTCAAGCCCACCAAGTGAGGATGGTGGCAATGACGATGGTAATGTTGAGGCTAGAGAAAGTGATGTTGAAGGTGAGAAAATGCACAATGATCCATATGAGGAGATGTCATTGCATAGGCGTGATCTTAACCTAATTGATCTCACAACATTTAGATCGGGCATGGTTCATTCTCGTGATTCATTTAATGAAACATTAGAACCGAGTCACAATCTAGGAGAGGAAAAAAGAAACAAAATATTACACTTGAATATGCTTCCTCTTCTAGTCTTGCACAAAGTGTTAATGATTTTAGCATTGATGAAACATCCCAAAGCAGTCAAAGGTACAATCCAATGCATCTGGTATATTATCCACATGGTTATTATATACATCCTCAAGATGAAAGTGGACAAGTTCCATCTCACCAGTCTTCATTAATGAATTATCAAGAACCTTATTATCGACAATCAAGTCATGGATTTTTGGATTATGTCTTTGGACAAGGAGCTACATGAGATGGTAGTGAATATGACAAAGAAGATTATGCTCCTCCACGCCATTCTAGCATTTTGTAACAATTAACAATTAAAATGTGAGTGTTCTAGTGGATTTAATAATTTTATTAAGGTTCTTCAAGTGACAATTTTATAATATTAGTTGTGATGCATTTTATCTTACTTTATTTTGTAATTACATTATATTATTGAATCTTGGCTTTGCTTCCTAATTAGGTATTTGATGATAATGAGAATTGCAATATGTTGTACTCTTCTAAGTGAATGTAATTCACTTTTGTTTATGCAAAAACAAGATAAAATGTTTTTTTTAATTGTACAATTATGTTATTTTATTAAAACTTTATTTTAAATTGTTAATTGTCATTAAACATAGTCAAATAATTAACAAAAAACTCTATACAAAATGAATAATAATAATAATAATAGTTATAATAATGATACATTATTTTGTATTTTGTGGATACATTAATTAATTTCACGTCGTAGTTGCCACAATCACATTGTAACGACCATAATGATCGTAATTACAATAATTACAATCGCGACCGCAATTTAAAACACTGATATATATATTATTAGTGAATGTATGTTAGTGTTGCATGTTAGAAGTTAATTTGATTGGTGGCTAGACTTTTATCAATTCTGCATTAATTTGTGTCTTTAGTCTTCACATAACCATAGCCCACGGGGTAAGATTAGAAGAGAAAGACAAGTTATGGAGAATAGGGTAAATCGTAATAAATATCTGCCCCTCTCGTGCTTTTACTTCACTCCGATCCCTAGATGGAATCTAGCTAGGTGTTATGGATGAGGACATTGATATAAAGAACATTAACTATTGTATGTGTACTTCAGGTGTTAGGAGTGAATAAGATTTATTATCTCAGATAATATCTCATACTTTATGTTAATAAAAATATGATATATTAATCAAATATTATTATTATTATTGTTTTTACTTCATTATTATTAGAATTTATGGGCAAGGACTTGGTGTTTAACCGTTAACCACAACTTTTTCATTTATTAGAGATCAAACAAAGGAAAGGAATGTGCAACAAAGTAATTAATTAATATAGTTATGCATGACTATGATAATAAATTAATACAATGAATTGTTTTTTGCTCCACACGGAAAAGCAAATTAAGTTGCCTGTGGCTGTGAAAGTCCAAAAGAGCCAAATAGGATGTCATTATCATTTGGTGGTTTATCTGTGAAGAAGCTAGAACCCTCACCAGGTGTAGCTGACCTAGCAAGGGGTATTATTTATATTTCTTTTACTTTTCTTAAATAAGGTACCTCAAACAAAGTAACACCTAAATTATCTTAGTATAAATATTGTTATCTATCCATCAAATTATTGTATATATTCATTTGTATCTTATACTTTTTATTTTTAGTTTTATATACACTTGCAAAGGGAAAACAATAGACTTAGACAAAATAAAATGCGTCAAAGACAAAGTTCAACAAGTCTCATTTTAGGACAGTTGAAAAAGTTTTACTAAAGGACAAAAATGTGAAGGAAATATGGAAGAAATGTTTTCACCGGTTTTTCAATGAAATACATCATTCCTTGCTTTCTAGTAGATTAAACACAAAAGACGAGGATCACAATTATACTTTTATCATAGAGCTCAGGAGTCGAAATTGAAAGTAGCTTTGAAAAGTATGGAAAATAATAAAGTGGATGGACTAAATAATATAACTATTGAGGCTTAGAAAGTTCTAGGAGAACAAGACATTAGATTACTCACAAAGTTGTTTAATGAGACCATAAGATCTAAAAAGACATCAGGCGAGTTGAGGAGAAACATCTTAATCCCTATTTATAAGAACAAGAGTGACATACATAATTGTATAAACTATAGAGTTAAGCTCATGAGTCATAGTGTGAATCTATGAGAAAGAATAGTTGACTCGAAGTTGAGACAAAAGATGAATATCACTAAAAATAAATTTTGTTTTACATATGGGAGGTCTACCATAAAGGCTATATACTTGATATGATGATTTATGGAAATATATCAAAGGAACCAAAAGAACTTGCATATGGTCTTTATTGATTTGAGGAAGGCATATGATAAGGTGCTTAGAGAGGTTCCATGGAATGCTTTAGAGAAGAAATGTGTCTGCATTGCCTATATTCGAGAAATTAAGGCCAACATTAGGACACAAGAAGGGGTCTCAATCGAATTTCCTATTATCAAAAGACTATATCAATGGTCAACATTGAGACCCTACTTGTTTACATTAGTCTAGGATGTGCTCACTAAGAATATCCAAGAACGAGTGTCATAATGCATGCTCTTTGCAAATGATATTTTCTGATTGGGAGAATCGAG
Source organism: Lupinus angustifolius (assembly GCF_001865875.1). Lineage (NCBI taxonomy): Eukaryota > Viridiplantae > Streptophyta > Magnoliopsida > Fabales > Fabaceae > Lupinus > Lupinus angustifolius. The sequence goes on from NW_017716182.1 coordinate 25,882, forward strand.
AAAAGAATTAAATAGGAAGTTAGAAATGTGGAGACAAATTTTAGAAGCACATACATATAAGCTGAAGTAAGACATAGTATATGAAGTGTATGTTTAGCAATAGACAAACAAACTCTACTATAGAGGTAAAGATTAGGGATCATATTATACCACAAGTAACTAGATTTAGGTATTTTGGGTCCATCATACATGACAATGGAGAAATTGATGGAGATATGAACCATAAGATTCAAGCAGGTTGGATGAAACGACATAGTGCTTCAGGTGTTATTTTTGATACAAAAAAGTACCACTCAAGCTTAGGATAAAGTTTTACCTTACAACTATAAGACTTGTAACGTTATTTGAGACTGAATATTGGGTGATAAGATGTCAACAAGGAATATACTCTATATAGTAGAGATGAGAATGTTGCGTTCAACGAGTGGAAAGACTATACAAGATATGATTAAAAATGTATGCATTAGGAGATGGTTGGAATAGCTCATATAGTAGAAAAGGTGGTAGGATCACACTTTAGGTAGTTCAAATATTTATTAAGGAGATTGATAGAAGACCCTATAAGGAGATTAGATCAAATGAAAGTTAATCCAGTTCAAAGAGGAAGGGTAAAACATGGGGTACATATGGTATGAATGTTATAGTAGCGGTAAGTAGGGAAGGACACACACTCACGAATACAACTACTCAAGAAGAAAGACCCAGTCTCCTAAGCTCATCTCTTTCTATCCCCAAATCCTGCTCTAAAACCATATCTTCGAAAATCGAGAACCTTATAGAATACTCATATGTCGTAGATGATTGCAAAGATCGCAGAAAATATTCCACCCCTTCTTAGTCCATATAATATATTTAGGAGACAAAGATCCTTTGTGTAATCTATATCTCGCTTAATCTCCACGAACATGCCAAATGTTAAAGAATACATCCAGTCTTCTAGACTTGACTAGTGTAGCCTCACGACTACAAGTCGAGAACAATATGTACACTTGGAAATTCCTATCACCCTTATAAATCACTAGAGAATGGAAGGATATACCACCCTTCACTTTGGAGCTGTCAGACTTATACTTTCATTACATGGTAGGAAGGATCTCCCTATCACAACAATGATTGCCTTGTTAGACTCGAGCTACATTCACTATGAGAATGATGTGATTGGAATTGTTCTCACGACCCTAAATGTTGGAAGTGTTGTATTAAACATTTTCCCAAACTTCAATGTTAGTCTGAAAGACCCCACTCTGTTTACCAGACTAAAGGTTCAAGTCCAACTCATAGGAGCAGATCAAGTTCCAGAGGCTTTATCTGCAACCTTGCACCACCAAATAATCTATAGACTCCAAAATCATTCGATAGACCTACCTTTAATCGCATGTGCAGCACATGCTTTATTTATCGTGAGCAATGGTGATGAAGAAACCCCATCAATTGTTCAGGTCCCAAGGAAGATTCCTCATGAAGAATTGCATAAGTTGATTCATTTTGAATGGATAACTAACTATGAAAGAATTCATTCCGAAAGAAGACCGGTCCAATCTTTTGAAGCAACATTCAGGAGATCTATTGACGGATCTGTAATAACCATATTTAAGAAGTCGATGAAGGGCCTAGCAACAACACTCCATCTGTCTTCAAATTTTTAATGATCACACCTGCTGGTGGAGAAGATTGGTGTCCTGTCCATAGTTTCACTTCTAAAGGAGACCCCATCTATACAGATAAAATAGGTGGACATTTTATCTGGGACGTTAATCCAGACATGTGTGACCCCGAATGTGAATGTTCGATGCACCATGATGACACTAGCGACGAGGAGACAGAGAAGAGAAGGAAGAACAGGTCTCGCTGCAAGCCTCCTCCTCTCCAAGAAGAAGATCTAACCTAGAAAATGGCCCTTAGATAGGAATCCACAAGAACAGAAAGCCCCTTTCTATTTACGAAGAAGGGTTTAAGATGCTCAGAAAAGAAGGGTTCACTCATCTGCCACAACCACCTAATGACACTACTTTGATCTCATGGTCCCCAATGGATGCATATAGGACATGTAAGACACGATCATTGACCGCTGTTCCTCAACCCATTCCAGGCATGATGTTTTCTTCTTCACCCCTCAATATGATAGATAGTTTCCTTCTCTTGAGAGAAAGACAAACCCGGTCTCCAAACTCTCTGCAAAACCTTTTATTCAACAAAATGAAGTCCAAGCTGATGGAAAGCCTAAGCCTTTGAGCCAAGCTGTAGAAGTACTTAATTGGCAAACTGAAAATGTCAAGGCTCAAAACTCTATTCTGAAGAATCTTGATGCAAAAGTGAGCAGAATAACTAATAGCATTAAACAAGCTGACCAAAAAATTCCAATACTTGTAATCTAAGATGCAGAAGTATTACAAGACTCTTCAATCACAAATCACCCAGCTTGAGGGTGAAATAAGAGAGATGTTAGAGGCTAGAACATGTTTTGGTGAAGATTTTGATCTGAAATAAAGAGAAATCAGACACCTTCGCTCTCAGGTAAGAGATATGGACGATTATATCAATGCCCACATAGTAGCTTAGAGTAAAGAGTCTGAAGCTTATCCATTTCTCAACATTTCTGTTTTCCCAACATACTACACTCCCACCATTAAGGCTCCATCTATCTTTCCAACAACCTCATACAATATTCCATGATATACTTTCCCAACTGCCTATAGACCAAAGTCCTAAAAGACACATGTACATAGAGAAAAAACATCCAGGATCAGTAGTTCATCCTTAGACTTGCTGCCCAATCCTGAACCTCCTCAAAAAAGAGGAACACCACAAGGAGAATCTTTTCATAAAGATTCTCCTACTGGAGAACAACCTTTCCTGTAAATGGCCACCATGAAAAAAATCTTTGAAAAGGGAGACACGACAAAGGTTGTCACCTCAAAGTTCAGAAATTGAGAAGTCAAGTGATCTAGAGACATGATTTCTTCCCAATTCTGATTATGAAATGAAGATGACCAATATCACAAATATGCTCATGGTCAACAGTTCTATATCAAGAGTACAAACTGACACATTCTATGAATCCCCATATGAAGAAGTGATTTCATCTCCAAAATGGAATATGAATTCCAAACCAAATGGAGGACCCTGGTTCACTTTTGATGATTTACCTCCAAGCAAATGGAGAAAGAGACTCCTTGACTTTGGAGCATGGCAAGATACTAAGATGATGAAAGATGATACAAACTCTTATAGAGTCATAGAGGAGTTTTGTTGCAGAATGACCGTTACCTTGAAAGAGAGGTACCATAATCTTGGACAAGTCAGGCAAGACCAATTGCACAGATTGCACAATACTGCTATAGTTCTAGGGGCAATCCACCAAGAGCTTATCAGAGATACGAGCATCTTCGATAAAAAGATGAGACAAGAGTTCTTTGAAATGAATTGTTGCTCACTAAAGGTAAAAAATCTGGAGAAACATTTCCAAAGAGTGTCACAAAGATTCTACTTGTTAAATGGCTACAATGATAACAATTTGAAAAATACTTATGTAGCCTCCCTCCCACAGGAACTTCAATCCGAACTTCATAGGATGGTAGTCGCTTCATAGAAAGACTTCAATTCCCTTACTCTAGGACAAATTCATTAGTTAACATTAGAAGCTCTTAACAAACTTTTCAAGCAACACCAATTATTCTCTAACATATTGAAACAAAAGTCCAAATTCACTAAGGCATGCATAAAACCATATCCAGTGTAAAGAGAAGAGTTGCACTTACTCCACATAGAATAAAGTTCACAAACAAAAGTTTGAGAGAATTCCTCGACGAAGAAAGATGACCTTGAAGTTCTTTCGGAGGAAATGGAATAGAGGGAAAACGAGTGGTCAAAGGTGTTTCATCTATGGACAAAGATGACATTTTTCAAAAACTTGTCCAAACAAGACGGCCAAGGCCGCCAAGCTCATTAATTCCTTAGAACCTCTAGAATGGGACATATAATCACTCTAGTTAGAACATAGTTCTACAGGTGATAAAACTATCTTTACCCTTTAGGCTTCTACTTCTGAAACCAATCAAACTTTAGAATTAGAGGCTATCTCCGATGGTGAATACCTTCTTATATTCTCCATTAAGGGAATATACAGTCTTTCACATAATCCTCCACTGCCTTGTGTTGAAATCCAAATCCTTGCCTCAAAATTTGCTCATCCAAGAAGGGTAATTACCTACATGGATACAGGATCACATCACATAATGATGAATCCCAAGATCCTCCCCAATGAAGCTTGGAGTCGGCAATCACACTTTTTCCTTGTAGTAGATGGGAAAACATTTAGGACTGATCTTGTTTCAGAAGCTCCCATGGGGATTAGGTTTTTCCCTAAATGCACTATATGGACAAAAGTCATTGGAAGCAACCTTCCCAACAAAGACATATTAATAGACATGGATGTATATGCTATGACAGGATGACTCCAAATCCATCCTTCGGGAATCAAGTACAAAAGAGAATTTAATCAATATTCTAAGATTACCAAGCTCTACACTCTCTCAGAAGCCCCTAGCAAATTCAAAGATATAAGGGACAAGCTCCTATCCTTATGCGTAGACAACCATGAACAATTCAACCATCCAAAACCCCTCTGGAAAAATCCAAACTTCTTTGTACAAATTCCGTTCAAGTTGAATAAAGATACCAATCCTACAAAGGCAATACACCCAGGAATGAGTCCTCTTGACCTCCTTGAGGCTAAACAAGAGTGTGCCCAACTGTTAAAACAAGGTCTGATCGAGCCCACAAAGTCTGAGTGGCCATGCCAAGCCTTCTATGTCAAGAAGAGATCTGAAAAAATAAGAGGAAAAAAAGACTAGTGATTGACTATCGACCGCTCAATCACTTCCTCAATAATGACAAGTTTCTGATCCACAAAGCATCTTCCCAACATGTGTTGATTAGGGATGCCAAGATATATTCAAAATTTGACCTTAAATCTGGATTTTGGCAACTTGGATTAGACCCTACTGATCGTAATAAGACTGCATTCTACATCCCAAATGTACAATACCAATGGATAGCCCTACCTTTTGGGTTAAAGGTTTCCCACTGTCTCTTTCAAAAAGCAATGACCAAGATCATTGAGCATATCCTAGATAGCATCCTAATCTACATTGATGATGTTCTTCTGTTATCAAAGGACAAGTCCTCCCACAAAAATTTATTAGATCAATTTTTTAGCCTTGCCCAACAACATGAAATAATGTTATCCGAAAAGAAGATTCAATTGGGACAAACTGAGATTGACTTCTTGGGAATGCATTTTTCTAATGGGAGTTACTAGACTCAACCACATATTGCAGAAGAACTACTAAATTTCCCTGATGAAAATCTCTCGACTAAGCAAGTCCAGCAGTTCCTTGGAATTCTCAATTATGTTCGAGATTTTATCCCCAATGCGGCAAAATGGACAAGCCAACTCTCCAATATGTTGAAGAAGAATGCTGCTTCGTGGTGCTCACAACAAACCTGGTCAAATGAATAGCACTCAAAACACTGTAAGAACACCCTGTATTAGACCAAGTTCATTTACCAAACCTCGGAGCCAAATAGCCTCCTTCACACCCTCCGTTGCTGAAATATATTCTGCTTCAGTCGTAGACAATGCAACAATGGACTGAAGAGTAGCTTTCCAGCTAATAGCACTATTACAGAGAGTAAAGATGTAACCAGAAAGAGACCTCCTTCTGTCAATATCACCACCATAATCCGAATCAACATAACCTACAACGTCATCAGTTGTAGCCTTGTTTCTGTCAAATACCAAGCCAATACCAGAAGTACCTTTTAGATACCGAAAAATCCATTTTACAGCACTCCAATGATCCTTTCCAGGATTATGCATATATCGAGGAGAGTACACAAGTATTTTATACTGGTTCACCTTCTTGTCCACCGAAGGCTACGTCCAGTACTCTTAACACAAGAGATTTTCCACTAAATATTAAGAGTTGTAACTACAATATCTCATTACGCTCCATCTCTTCCTCTGTATGTGGGCAAAGATCTAAAGATAACTTGAAATGTGCAGCAAGTGGAGTAGAAACAGGTTTACAATTATTCATATTAAACCTTTCAAGCACTCTTTCAATATATTTCTCTTGGGATAAAAACAATTTACCAGCTTGACGATCCCTGTGAATCTCCATACCAAGAATTTTCTTGGCTGCACCTAATTCTTTCATCTCAAACTCATTATTGAGTTGAATTTTCAATTTCCGGATCAAAGACTTGTCACGTGAAGCAATTAGCATATCATCAACATACAGTAACAAGTATATGAATGATTCATTTGGAAATTTCTGGAAATAAATACAGTCATCAAATTGACTCCTGCAATAACCTTGCCCAATCATAAAAGAATCAAACCTCATGTACCATTGTCTGGGAGCTTGCTTAAGGCCATATAATGATTTCTTCAATCGACAGACAAGATGCTCCTTATCAGGAACAATAAATCCTTCAGGTTGTTCCATGTAAATTTCTTCTTCCAGCTCTCCATGTAGAAAAGCTGTCTTTACATCAAGTTGCTCCAACTCCAAATCAAATAATGCAACAAAAGCAAGCAAAACACGAATAGAGGTATGACGAACAACAGGTGAGAATATCTCATTAAAGTCAATACCTTCCTTTTGATTAAAACCTTTAACAACTAGTCGTGCTTTGCA
>NW_017716183.1:0-285 GCF_001865875.1 Lupinus angustifolius
TTATCCATGAAAGAACACTACTCAAGAAACTAAAACGTGTAGGGATAAAAAATAGTGGTAGTATTCGATCTGGTGGCCTGAGAGGTTGAGAGAGTGGTCCTAGCCACTCGTCCAGTCACGCTTGGGCAACCCAACCATGCCTAGGCGACCCAGGCATGCCTGGCCACTGCACCAGCCACGCTTGGGCGACCCAATCACGCCTAGGCGAGGGCTAGGCAGCATGCGTGGCCTGTTTTGGGCGGTTTTGGCGCCTGAGTAACAGTACCTCTCTTGGGCGAGACCCAT
>NW_017716184.1:0-329 GCF_001865875.1 Lupinus angustifolius
TTTGACCAGTTTTTGGTGGATTTTGCGCTTGAGCGACAGTCCACTCGTTTGAGCGAGAGCCATGTAGAGAATTAAGTCTGTTGGGATGAGTTTGTCGCTTGAGCAACAGTCTTTCGCTTGAGCGAGAGACATACAATATTTTTTACTGTTTTTGATAGATTGCTCAGGAAATAGCCCTAGCTTGGGTGTGAAGTGTATTTACACTTGAGGAAGACCGTGGCTCAGAGGATTGAGTAAGGTTCCCAAATTGACAAACATATATTGTTACTTTTCTTCTTGCGCCTTATGCGGGCAAGGATTCCGACGAGGATGTTGTGAGCAAGGCTACA
>NW_017716185.1:0-231 GCF_001865875.1 Lupinus angustifolius
CGATAGATATAAAAGAATAATCAAAATATTTAATATGCTAACTTTGGTTAGTATGCATACTCATTATGAACAACGAAGTAGTGGAGAGGAAATTTACAGGAGACGAACGAGCCCCGCGATGTTGTGAGGGACGGCTATGGCGGTGATTCGTCAACAAAGTCTTGAGGGAGAGTCTATGTGAGATGCGTCTCTTGTATTCCTGGATGAGGTATTCTGTTGGATTGGATAGTT
>NW_017716186.1:0-2219 GCF_001865875.1 Lupinus angustifolius
TGGAGTTCATGTTGTAGAGCTCCCAATTATCTCTAATTTCAGACCAAATTAATGATTTGAAGTACCTGGATGAAGGAATAGAATTGCAACCAAACCTGTTTCTGTAGAATTCAGCCCACTCATGATTTGTAGTTCTCATATCCCAAGCAAGCTTTGTCAAGGATGCCTTGTTTATGAGCCTGACTGATTAAATACCAAGCCCCCTAGCTTTAGTAGGAGTGCAGACTTTAGCCCAAGCCACAGTTACTAACTTTTTCTTGTCTATGTCTCCAGACCAAACAAAATTCCTTATACCTTTGTCAATTAGATTCAGAAGTTGGGAAGGCCATTTGTAGATATGGAAAGTATATACAAGCATGCTCTGAATAATGGACTTCACTAACTCCACCCTGCCCATAATGGAGAGACAAGCACCCTTCCAAGTGGTCAATTTGTTTAGAATTGTATCTGCAATAGGTTGAAGGTGGACTCTTCTTGGTTTACCTATAAAGAGAGGCACACCAAGATAGTTAAAAGGCAAACAACCAGGTGAAAAACCCAAGTAGGATGCTATATCAGCATTCTTTCGAGGAGAAGCCTTAGCAGTGTAAAATTTGCACTTGTATAAGTTAATTTGCTGGCTAGAAGCTTGAGAGTAATCCAAAATTAAATTCTTAAGGCAGAGAAACTCCTTCTTAACACCTTTTCAGAAAATAAGAATATCATCTGCATAAAGAACATGGCTTGAAGTTTTGAGGTTACAAGGCCCAGAAATGGTGCTTATTTTGTTTTCCATGGCAAGCTTTGTGATTCCTCTGCTAAGGACAGCCTCATCAATGCAAAAAAGAAGGGGGGACAGGGGGTCACCCTGCCTAACACATCTGCTACACTTAAAAAAAGCCAACATTGGAGCCATTGACATTTATGGAGAGCCTAGCAGAGTGAAGAATCACTTTGATACAATTGCAGAATTGATTGTTAAAGCCAAAAGCCATAAGAGTATCAATCAGAAAATTCCAGTCTAAAGTATCAAAGGCTTTCTTTATATCTAGCTTGATTGCAATATTACCCCCAAAAGTCTTATAGTCAAGAAGATTGATTGCCTCTGAAGCAAGACAAATACAGTCTTGGATTTTCCTATCATGGATGAAACCTCTTTGTTGAGTTGAGATGATTTTAGGGGCAATACTAGCCAACCTGTCAGCTAACACCTTGGTTATTATCTTGAATTGAAAGTTGGCCATAGCAATAGGTCTAAAGTCTTTAATTTTATCAGCTCCTTTTGTTTTTGGAATCAAAACCACATAATTAGCATTAATGTTGGAAAGCAACCAACCTTGAGAAAAGAAATGCTTGACTGAGTTGCACACATCAAGATGCACTATATCCCAGCAGTGTTGGTAAAAACAGCCTCCAAATCCATCAGGACCAGGGAGCTATCACCACTCATAGAAAAAACTACTTGCTTAATCTCCTCACTTGAAGGCAGCTTAGTTAGAAAAAGATTATCAGCATCAGAAACTAACTCAGGGATGACTGATTGAATTAGAGCATTTGTAGATGTTAAATTGGGGGAATCAAAAAGGTTGGTGTAGAACTGATGAACATGGTCAGCTATATCATTTTGCTCAGAGATAATGGAATCACCAACCCTTAACTTAGACAGATTCTTTGTTTTTTGTCTGATTGAAGTAATCTTGTGAAAATAGGCAGTTTTTCTATCTCCATCAATATGCCAGTTCATCCTAGCCTTATCTTTCCAAAAAACCTCTTCCAGATAAGGGCTTTTAGAAGCTCATTTTGAGCAAGGGCCTCCTGATCCAGCAGAGCCTCATCAGTACCAAATTCATTAATGCTACTTTGAATTGTGTCCATATTTGCTTTAGCCATCTTAACCATTTGATGAATATTGCCAAAGACATTGTAATTCCAATGCTTAAGCTCCTTTTTAAGCCTTTTAAGCTTTTGGATCAGAATGAACATAGGACAACCTATAACATCAGTGTGCCAATGCTCTTTGATTAGCCGTTTGCAGTCTGAGTTTTGCAGCCACATTTTTTAAAATTTAAAAGAGGATATCCTAGGAGTGGTTGTAGAAGCAGAGCTGAACAACAACGGATGATGATCAGAGGCTATCCTAGGCAGAGTGCAACAAGAAACTTGGGACCAAAGGTTCAACCAATCCTCATTACATAAAGATGTATCAAGCTTCTTTTCAATTAAAGCATTCCCTCTTCTTT
>NW_017716187.1:0-297 GCF_001865875.1 Lupinus angustifolius
AGCTGAACCACTAAATAATTTATCTGTGTTAAAATATTGATTTAAGTTCATATTTTTGGCTATGATTTATGTTCATATTAAAAATTCATGATGGAAATAGATGCCAAAAGGAAAGGATCTCATCACGACTTCTTTGGAATTGAAACAGATAACTTCAAAATTTATGTAAAAAATTGATTTCTTTTGAAACGAAAATTGTGTTGAAACATTTATGATTTCAATTAAATTCTATTTTCTTAGCTTTCATTTAAAAACCAATGAGGTGTTATAACCATTCATGGTGTTATAACCATTCTT
>NW_017716188.1:0-752 GCF_001865875.1 Lupinus angustifolius
GACTTGGGGGTAATCCATGCTTTAAAATTATAAACTAAGATAGTGATCATGTGTTTGATCCTCCATAACAGCATTTTGTTAAAAAATAAGTCTATTTCATAAAAACGTTATAATTTCAAAAAAACATTGGTCAGTATAACTTCTACAGTTTAAATGAAAATTGACCAAAATAATCAATTTTGACTTATATAATTACATGACTAATATAATTAATGTATTTTACTAGTATATGGACCAGACCATTTGAACCCATCGGTACCATTTTCAGAACACTAATTTTCTACCCTCCCCCTAAAGGCTATATTTCAACCTTCCCATGCACTCAAAAGTACCTAATCCTTGATTTTGATAAATATCTTTTGAGTCATGGATTTATTTCATATTTTGTAGTGATTTGATCTCTGAATAGAAAAATCTTAGGTAAAAGAATTTTTCCCTTTTGATTTGATGTGTGTGGTTTTCACTTCCAACAAATATTGGTCCTATGAATCGAATATTTAACCTTTTGATATTTCTCTTCATTTCTTGATGTACTTTTTATATCCTAAATTTATTCATTGGGCATTTATTTATTAACAAAAAAGCGTCAGAGAAATACAGTATGTGTATGAATAAGTAAATAATTTAATATAAATGATTATTCCTTCTATTCTTACCACTTTCCTTCTAAATTCTCATTTCCATCTCATATATTTGTCTTCCATTCAAATCAATTATCAATCAATGCTCTGAACTCGCATGTTCCCCATTTT
>NW_017716189.1:0-435 GCF_001865875.1 Lupinus angustifolius
TGATGCTAAAACTGTAGTCTTTTTGAGATTTTAGATGACAGGGTGTGTGGTTGTTGATATCTTTTAAGAGATAATTAAAGTTATAATCTATGGATGAATAAGAACAAAACATAATAGAGATAGCCATCAGCCTAAAGATTTATTTGTTTCTATCTATCTACTTTTTTCTTTTTCTCTAATTGTTTCTCTCTTTCTCTCTTTCTTTCAGAAGAGTGGTTTATGAAGGAAATAAACAATAAAAAATTAGGGTAAGAGAGAGATTGAGAGTGGGGTGAGGACAGAGGGGTGAGTATGGCAAAAAAACAAACATCTGGAAACATACGTAACGGGTACACGTAATAATAGCTTATAGGTGAGAACAAGTTTTATGATACTCGTCATGTAGATAACTGAAAATTTTAAAGTTTAGTTTTTAATTATATTTTTTATATATTA
>NW_017716190.1:0-3583 GCF_001865875.1 Lupinus angustifolius
TGAAATTGTTGAAAATTACATTGACAACTGAAAAACATCATGAACTAAGTTGATAAGGTCAAAAAATATCAATTTGTGTTTACCTTCATCACATTATGGATAAAATTGTAAACAAATTTGGNGTCTTTTCTTTTTCATTTTAGATCATACATATCAATTTGTGTTTACCTTCATCACAATATGGATAAAATTGTAAACAAATTTGGTACGTAAGTTCAAATGAGAAAAAAATGTATGCACTAAAAGTATATGAATTTTGTACATTATTAGTTCATCGTCCACTATTCATATTTTAACGTCATTGACTCTTCAAAAAAGTAACACAAATTAATAGTAAATAATATATTGATTGTATAAATCATTAAAATGTATAAATATTACACTTAACTCAAATTTTGTTTTGCACATTGGATCCGGACCAACTTCAATACAATGTCCATACTTAATATTTATAAATAAGTGGATACTATAATCTTTATTGTATGTATAAATAAGTGGGTACGTCTTGTGTCTGGGTTTTTTTTTAAAAATAGTTTATCTTAAATTATAAATATCAGAACTAGTTACAGCTCCCAACATTTTATTTCAAAACTAGTAAGTTATCTGAACATTTGTATGGGGTATTATTTTTTAACGCATAGTTAGGAAGACATATATTACATGTACATTCATATGATTAAGAACATATATGTTACTTGTATATTTGCAAGGTTAAAAATACGTATGTTACCCATGCATTCGCATTGTTAAGAACAAACATGTGACTCATGCATTTTAATGGTTAAAAATATATATGTTATCCGTACATTCGCATTGCTAAGAACACACATGTTACTCGTACCTTCACGTAGTTAAAACACACATATTAACCACGTTTAACTTGTAATACCAATGCAAGTACAATTTTATTAAACAATTAAAGGTTATTATTATTATTATTATATGTAATTATTAAATAATATATTCGGTAATGAATAATAGGTGGGGTGTACTTTTATTTCGTGTGGGAGGATAAGTACAATTTTATTAAATAATTAAATGTTATTATTATTATTACATGTTATTATTAAATAATATATTTGGTAATGAATAATAGGTGGGGTGTACTTTTATTTCGTGTGGGAGGATATACATTAAGAAAGTGAAGTGTTTTATAACGGAACATTTTCAGCGAGGTTGTAACACGTGTCATGGGATGACGTGGTTGAACTTGTGTTTATTACATAATATATGTTAACTATATAATAAAAAATGTTCTCTCACATCATCTATTGTCATATATATTTCACCTCCTTCATGTTTATATTCTCATACTATATATTTTATTTCTTTATTATAATAATATTAAATTTCTTAATAATTTCGAAATAAAAATATGGCATTAAACCTTTATCTATGATGGCTACACTATATATTGAATTTACTTATAAGTAGAAATATAATAATATTAAATTGATTATTGTATTTCTTAATAATTTCACAACAAGTTCAAATTCGAAATTCTCATTTATATTTTTTATGTGTTAGAATAGGTAAATACATGAGTAACACATGTATTCTTAACAATGCAAATGCACGGATAACATGTGTGTTTTACTTATGCAAATGTGTGGCTAACATGTGTGTTCTTAACAATGTGAATGTACGGGTAACATGTATATTTTTAACCATGTGAATGTATGGGTCACATGTGTGTTCTTAACGTTATAAATAAATAGATAACATATGTGTTTTTAACTATGCAAATGAATTAATAACATATGTGTTCTTAACCATGTTAATGCACATGTAATATGTGTATTCTTAATCATGCCTCAAAAAAACCCGCCATCTGCAAATGCACGAGTAACTTGCTAGTAGAGATGGGAAAAAAGCTTGTCGTCCACGTGGCATGCTAATACAAAAAAAAGCTTAGTCAAAAGCTTTTAAAGATATTCCAAATCATATTAAATTCTCTCATAATGCATTATTCCCTTTCCTAAAATGTATGAAATTCTATCATATTTAAATATAAACTTTGACACATTAATTCTTAATACTATTCAATGTTTCAACATAATATATGTGTGTTTTACTTATGCAAATGTTTGGCTAACATGTGTGTTCTTAGCAATGTGAATGTACGGGTAACATGTATATTTTTACCCATGTGAATGTATGGATCACATGTGTGTTCTTAACGTTATAACCATGTTAATGCACATGAAATATGTGTATTCTTAATCGTGCTTCAAAAAACACGTCATCTGCAAATGCACGAGTAACTTGCTAGTATATATGGGAAAAACGTTTGTTGTCCACGTGGCATGCTTATACAAAAAAAAGCTAGTCAAAAGCTTTTAAAGTTATTCCAAATCATATTAAATTCTCTCATAATGCATTATTCCCTTTCCTAAAATGTATGAAATTCTATCATATTTAAATATAAACTTTGAAACATTAATTCCTAATACTATTCAAAGTTTCAACATTATATAAACAAAACATTATACTACTATAATACATCAATTATATTTTAAACATTAATTCCTAATAACATATGTGTTCTTAACCATGTTAATGCACATTTAATATGTGTATTCTTAATCATGCTTCAAAAAAACCCGCCATCTGCTAATGCACGAGTAACTTGCTAGTATATATGGGAAAAACGTTTGTTGTCCACGTGGCATGCTAATACAAAAAAAAAAGCTTAGTCAAAAGGTTTTAAAGATATTCCAAATCATATTAAATTTTCTCATGATGCATTATTCCCTTTCCTAAAATGTATGAAATTCTATCATATTTAAATATAAACTTTGAAACATTAATTCCTAATACTATTCAAAGTTTCAACATAATATAAAAAAATTATACTACTATTATACATAAAATATATTTTAAACTTGTACATCTGCACTAGTTATCACCTATGAGAATAAAGTGTCTCCTTATATTATGAGATAAGTTTTGTCTTTCATTCACTCAATTCATAACGTGTATCATATTTAATCATTCTCTATAAAAGTGTGTCTAAAAATAATTCTTTTTGGATCTATGTCTTGATTTGAGTAGTTCTAAGAGATAGTTTATCTCGTGATATTATATGAAATGATACATTATTCTCATAATCTATTTAATTATCATATCTTAATATTGTTCTCAGATACTCTATGAAACAAAACAAAAAATAGAATTTTTGTCCTTATTCAAAAAAATAAAGTAAAATAGATTTTTTGTCCTTATTCAAAAATTCGAGTGTGTGATAATTTTTCAAGTTATTTTTCTAATTTTGTGTTTGTAATAAACATATTGTTATTAAATTCACACAAATGTTTTAAATTCGAGTGTGATGTATGTGTATTATTCACACTGATATTTGGTCCATATAATTGATTGATAAACAATCATTGGACTATGATTATTTTTTCAACAAGAAAATACCATTGACTAAAAAATAAGATTATGAAGAAGAAGGATTCAAAAGTTATGTTGCACACAACAATTTCCATATACAAATGTTAGAATTCATCATTTCTGCACTTCAAAATTCATGAGAATATCATATTCCTGCATTCTCATGTTTGCTAGAAGATTCAGTGAA
>NW_017716191.1:0-404 GCF_001865875.1 Lupinus angustifolius
CAATTTTTATGTGTAAAATGATTTAGTATCATTATTCTTCTATCCTCTTATCTTTTTCCAACATAATATTTTTGACAAAACTAATCATATTTTTTGAAATTATTAGGTTAGTTACATTTTAATTTATATCATGATATTAATAAAATTATTTTACATTAATAACAACCATAAAATTTAAAAATTTACCATATAGTATATAAGAAAGGAGAGGAAAAACATTAGTAGGTAATATATATAATACCTATCTAAATTTCATTCATAATTGGGGAGAATTTTCTGAGGATGGTACTTTTTCTGGGTTGATGGCCTAACGGGATAAAGTATCCTTGTAGTTATCAGATTGGGAATCTAGGTCATCTACTTTTTTTATGGAGGTTAGGAAGGATTCAAGGTGAGGACTATCA
>NW_017716192.1:0-244 GCF_001865875.1 Lupinus angustifolius
GGAAGCCTTTTTTTGATCGGAGACGATCAAGCCAATTGCTTGGTACAGTTGACTTCTTTTTCTTCATTTCTTCGTATAATAAATCTAGGGTTTTGATGCCCTACATAGTTGTGGTGAAATTAAGGGTTTGTAAATAACTCTATGACTGCTAATGTCTTGAATCAAAAGTATTATATAGGTCTACCTGCCGCTTGGATAACATCCACACAACCTAATACCATGTTTTCAAATTCAAAAATTGTTT
>NW_017716193.1:0-1296 GCF_001865875.1 Lupinus angustifolius
TAGCAACCATTGAATTACATGCATGTCATTCTCATGTTTCTTTTGATACGACCTATATAACACTTTTGATTCCAGACATTAGCTGTCATAGAGTTACTTACAAACCCCCAATTTCACCACAACTATGGAGGGCATCAAAACCCTAGATTTATTATACGAAGATATGAAGAAAAAGAAGTCAACTGTACCAAGTAATTGGCTTGATCGTCTCCGATCAAAAAAAGGCTTCCAAGTCGGTGGTAGTCCTGACCTTGAATCGTTCCTAACCTCCATAACCCCAATCTGATAACTCCAAGGATACTTTATCCCGTGAGGCCATCAACCCCACAAATAGTAGCATCCTCAGAAAATTCTCCCCAATTATGAATGAAAATTAGATAGGTATTATATATATTACCTAATAATGTTTTTCCTCTCCTTTCTTAAATTCTATATGGTAAATTTTTAAATTTTATAGTTGTTTTTAATGTAAAATAATTTTATTAATATCATGATATAAATTAAAATGTAACTAACCTAATAATTGCAAAAAATATGATTAGTTTTGTCAAAAATATTATTTTCTAAAAAGATGAGAGGATAGAAAAATAATGATACTCAATCATTTTACACATAAAAATTGACAGTCTCATGGGAATTTGGCACTCTCATCTAAAAATATATGAATCTGATTTTCTGGAATCTGATATTCTCACCTTCTTCGCTTTTTAAGCTTTATTGGAATATTACTTTCCTTAACATTTTCACTGAATCTTCTAGCAAACATGAGAATGCAGGAATATGAAATTCTCATGAATATTGAAGTGCAGAAATGTTGAATTCTAACATTTGTAAATGGAAATTGTTGTGTGCAAAATAACTTTTTAATCCTTCTCCATCATCATCTTATTTTTTAGTCAATGGTATTTGTTTGTTGAAAAAATAATCATAGTCCAATGATTGTTTAATATCAATCAATTATATGGACGAAATATCAGTGTGAATAATAAACATACATCACATTCGAATTTAACACATTTCTGTGAATTTAATAAAAATATGTTTATTACAAACACAAAATTAGAAAAATAACTTGAACAATTATCACACACATATATCTACTTTGTCCACCTCTACTTTATTTTTTTGAATAAGGACAAAAATTCTATTTTTGTTTTGTTTCATAGAGTATCTGAGAACAATATTAAGATATGATAATTAAATAGATTATGAGAATAATGTATCATTCCACATAATATCACGAGATAAATTATCTCTTTGAACTACTCAAATCAAGACATAGATCCAAAAAAAATT
>NW_017716194.1:0-293 GCF_001865875.1 Lupinus angustifolius
TGCAGATGTACAAGTTTAACATTTTATTTATTTTATCACCTATTAAAAATATATTTGATGTATAATAGTAGTATAATTTTGTTTATATTATGTTGAAACTTTGAATAGTATTAGGAATTAATGTTTCAATGTTTATATTTAAATATGATAGAATTTCATATATTTTAGGAAAAGGAATAATGCATTATGAGAGAATTTAATATGATTTGGAATATCTTTAAAAGCTTTTGACTAAGCTTTTTTTTGTATTAGCATGCCACGTGGACAACAAACGTTTTTCTCATATATACTAG
>NW_017716195.1:0-378 GCF_001865875.1 Lupinus angustifolius
ATCCGTTCATTTGCATTGTTAAGAATACATGTATTACTCATGTATTTACTTATTCTACCACATAATAAATATAAATGAGAATTTCAAATTTGAACTTGTTTTGAAATTATTAAGAAATGTAATAATCTATTTAATATTATTATATTTATAATAATATATAAATTCAATACACAGTGTAACCATCATAGATAAAGGCTTAATGCCATTTTTTTTGTTTTGAAATTATTAAGAAATGCATTAATGCGTTTAATACTATTATAATAAAGAATAAATATATAGTGTGAGCCGTCATAGATAAAGGCTCAATGGCATGTTTTTTGTTATAAAATTATTAAGAAATGCATTAATAAATTTAATATTATTATAATTCAGAAAGAA
>NW_017716196.1:0-657 GCF_001865875.1 Lupinus angustifolius
CTTAGCAATGCGAATGTACGGATAACATATGTATTTTTAACCATTAAAATGCATGAGTCACATGTTTGTTCTTAACAATGCGAATGCATGGGTAACATACGTATTTTTAACCATGCAAATATAAAAGTAACATATATGTTCCTAATCATATGAATGTAAATGTAATATATGTCTTCCTAACTATGAGTTAAAAAATAACACCCCATACAAATGTTCAGATAACTTACTAGTTTTAAAATAAAATGTTAGGAGTTGTCAACTAGTTCTGATATTTATAATTTAAGATAAACTATTTATAAAAAAAAAACCTCGGACATGTAGATTTTGTCTTATGGTGTTCCTTTTCATTTAGATCAAAATTACTCTTGATCTCTCATATTTTTTGACCTTATCAACTTAGTTCATGATTTTTTTGACCTTATCAACATAGTTCATGATATTTTTCAGTTGTCAATGTAATTTTCAAGAATTTCAATATATATCTATTGGCTACTCAATTAACATCACTTTATGACATTTAATTTTTTTTACCTTTTTAACGAAAACAACGCCATTTTTTAACAAAAATAAATATATAGATGAACAACACTTCACACACAAAGAGATGACAACGAGCACAAATACTGCTTTCCAATTTGCAAACCCATAATATTTGTG
>NW_017716197.1:0-775 GCF_001865875.1 Lupinus angustifolius
AATTATCTCTTAAAAGATATCAACAACCACACACCCTGTCATCTAAAATCCCAAAAAGACTACAGTTTTAGCATCACTAATTGTTTTATTAATTTGGGTATCATTTTTCCATTGACTCTGAGCTTTTACAATATGTTATGTTTGTCCTCTTTCTCATTTTCTTTCTGTTTCAAATTCAATTTACTCCATAAACAAAATTGATATCCAAGGTTATATACAAAGTTTGAGTAGACTTTCAATAAATCTTTGTTCTTCTAAGAAAATGGGGAACATGCGAGTTCAAAGCATTTATTGATAATTGATTTGAATGGAAGACAAATATATGAGATGGAAATGAGAATTAAGAAGGAAAGTGGTAAGAATAGAAGGAATAATCATTTATATTAAATTATTTACTTATTCATACACCTACTGTATTTCTCTCACGCTTTTTTGTTCATAAATAAATGCCCAATGAATAAATTTAGGATATAAAAAATACATAAAGAAATGAAGAGAAATATCAAAAGGTTAAATATTCGATTCATAGGACCAATATTTGTTGGAAGTGAAAACCACACGCATCAAATCAAAAGGGAAAAATTCTTTCACCTAAGATTTTTCTATTTAGAGATCAAATCACTACAAAATATGAAATAAGTCCATAACTCAAAAGATATTTATCAAAATCAAGGATTAGGTACTTTTGAGTGCAAGGGAAGGTTGAAATATAGCCTTTAGGGGGAGGGTAGAAAATTAGTGTTCTGAAAATGGTACCGATGGGTTCAAATGGTCC
>NW_017716198.1:0-1055 GCF_001865875.1 Lupinus angustifolius
GAAAATACAATTTAATTGAAATCATAAATGTTTCAACACAATTTTCGTTCCAAAATAATGCAATTTTTTACATAAATTATGAAGTTATCTGTTTCAATTCCAAAGAAGTCGTGATGAGATCCTTTCCTTTTGGCATCTATTTCCATCATGAATGTTTAATATGAACATAAGTCATAGCCAAAAAATATGAACTTAAATCAATATTTTAACACAGATAAATTATTTAGTGGTTCAGCTCTTGTTCTCGATGAAATGGAAAGTATATAGACTCAAAAATATTTTTAACTAGAATTATGCACAATAATTAAGATATATAGATTTTAAATTTTAATATAGGAAGAATGTAACAAAAAAATTAAGTCTTTTACAAAAATAATATAAGAGCGAAATGTCGTCTAGATTTTCAAAATTAATATATTTTTACAATTATGTAAATCATTTAAAAAATTAAAATGAAAATCTAAAAACAATGTTAGAGAAGGAAAACAAAGATTTCACAGTGTAAAATTGAGGCGGTAGAAAACAAATTTTGAATTTGAAAACGCGGTATTAAGTTGTGTGGATGTTATCCACACAATAGGTAGCAACCATTGAATTACATGCATTTCATTCTCATTTTTCTTTTGATACGACCTATATAACACTTTTGATTCCAGACATTAGCAGTCACATAGTTACTTACAAAACCCCAATTTCTCCACAACTATGGAGGGCATCAAAACCCTAGATTTTTATACGTAGAAATGAAGAAAAAGAAGTCATCTGTACCAAGCAATTGGCATGACCGTCTCCGATCAAAAAAAGGCTTCCCAGTCGGTGATAGTCCTGACCTTGAATGCTTCCTAACCTCCATAAAAAAAGTAGATGACCTTGATCCCCAATCTAATAACCCCAAAGATACTTTATTCCGTGAGGCCATTAACCCCACAAATAGTACCACCCTCAGAAAATTCTCCCCAGATGGACCTATAGTCCAAAATTCATCCTACCGGAGACGACCAAGGAAGCAATCTCATCCCACCAAACGTATCTTTCCTTCTTCTTCCTCCAACACC
>NW_017716199.1:0-381 GCF_001865875.1 Lupinus angustifolius
CTGAATTCCTCAATACTTAAATCACATAAAAGAAAAGTAAAAAAACTTTTAAGAATTTCATGTTTGATTTTATCATATTTTTTCAAGTTTAATTTGAACAATTTGGAATCATGTCAATTGGATTAGACCTGAACCCCTTGTTATATTTGTACGTATTTTGACTTGAGCTATCAAAATGCACCAAATTGACCCATTGAGTTGGCTAATTTTGGGCCAATGCATTACCTTCGAAGGTTGTGGGCCAAGAGGGTTGAGTCATTGACATATATTATGTATTTAATTAATAAACTTATTTCTAAATCATGATAAATTAAATAAATGAAACAATTAGAATAAGTATCCTTAAAACAAAATCCAACATTATTTCTCTTTGTATGCACC
>NW_017716200.1:0-4685 GCF_001865875.1 Lupinus angustifolius
GATTTTTAAGAAATAGCAAACTTGAAGAATATTAGCTTTGAATTATAAGTTACAAGATTAGATTCAGAACTAAAGTTATCTTCATTTTATGTATATATCAGTTCACTTTGGAACAGTCTAGTTCCTAAAATTGAAAAAAAATTGTATTGATCAGCTTTATAAAAAGTAGCTCAATATCACCCAAAACCATTTGGTTTATTGCGATTTCAATTTTTTGGACTGATTTTCGATTTTTCTAGATTGGTGTGAATTTAAATACCCCTAATACAAAATATTAGTTGAAAAGAGATATTCTTGTATGAAAACTTACTTAAGAATATTCAACTACTATGATGAAATGCATTTTTGAACACAAACAATGCTCTGCTAGGGCTTTGAGTTGATCCACCATTCTTGGAATAGCTCCAATCTTCTGGGAAGCCTTTCTCCCGTTACACTCATGAGTTCAACAACACCTCTTGTTCCTTGGAGCTTCTTGGGAGACATGGATAAGGACCCTCAAGCTGAGAAAGTAACGAGACCCGTCCCTCCAGCCACCGCAAGCAAGAAGTCCTTTGCACAAGCTTTGAGATCCTGTTGTGACATAGCTACCTCTCAACTACCTCAGCCCTGTATCAAAGGGGATGCTATTGCAGTCAAAATTCTCGAAGAAGATTACCAAGCAGGTTTGCTATGATGCAAAAGCCATCTTCATGGCATAATTATTTTGTCTAAGGGAGACACACCACTTAAGTTTGTGGAGCTAAAGAGCAAACTAACATCAATGTGGAGCATGATTGGAAAATAGTCAATGATATCCCTTGGGAGAGGATTTTATGAGTTCTCTTTCTCTTCTCTGGAAGACATGAGAAGTATCTGCTTGGTTGGCTCTTGGACTCAAGCTTGGTTTCCTTCGACTCTTCCTTTGGTCTCCAGATTTTATCCCAAACTTGCTGAAGCAATCTCACACTCAGTGTTGGATCAAGATCTATAACCTTCCTTAGGAGTATTAGAGCCCTCACATTATTTTCTCCAAGATCCTTGTGGAGAGGGAAGGATTTTCTTTCTTTATTTCCATTGAATATGAAAACCTTCCTCACTTATGCCAAAGGTGTCATGTTATTGGCCATGCGGTGCATCAATGTAGAAAACCAAGCAAGAAAGGTGAGGCTGAAGTCATCCCTAAATATGTCCAGAAAAATCCAAAACTGGTGGAATAACCCGTGAAGGAAAAGGAGATTAATGACTTGGTTATCAATCTGGAAATTGATAAAGGGGATGAGCATAATGTGCAAAATATGGAAAAGTTAACCATCTCACAAGAGCCAAGGGGGAACCTGGAAACTCACTTGGAGGTGGAACTATTGGCCCCAAGAGTGGAAAGTTCCATTCATGAGGAGGAGGAGGATGAATCTTCCAATGAGAACATAATTGTGCAAGAAACGGCAGACCTGAACCAAGTTGCAGCCAGTGACATCCATATTGTTGGTAGATTATGGGCTGATGATGAAGCCACTGAATAAGTTGAGGAGGAATTCACCATAGTCCTTAGTAAATCTCAAAAGAGGAAATTGAGAAAGAAAGAACAATCTGAAAAGGTGTATCATACCCGAAAGGGTGGTTATCTAAACAATCCCAAATGAAAATTTTGTTTTGGAATTGTAGAGGAATTGGTAACTTCAAAACTAAGTTAACCCTAAAAAATTTGTGTCTATCTCATAATCCGGATTTAGTCTTCTTAGCTGAACCAATGATTATCCCAGACATGATTAAAACCAATTTCTGGTGTGCTCTTAATCTCAAGCTTTTTGTTGTCAATAATAGGGAAAATGACATTCCTTCTCTTTGGGTCCTTTGTAGTCCTGGTTTGGATCCCTTTATATTAGCAATCTCAAATCAACATATCTCTATTTCTTTGTCTATGGAAAATAAGAATCTAAATTTTTGTGCGGTTTATGCTCACACAAATCATGTTAATAGAAGATCTCTGTGGCTGGATATTCAAGTCGATTTATTAGCTACACAGGGGCCATGGTGTTGCATTGGTGATTTTAATGCCACTTTGGGTACTGATGAGTGTAGAAGTGCAACTCTTCCTTCTAGAGCTTCAACAAATGAGTTTCTTTCCTTCATTAACAGTTCAACTCTGGTTAATATCTCAACTCCGGGGCTCAATTTACTTGGACTAATAATAGAAGAGGGAATGCTTTAATTGAAAAGAAGCTTGATACATCTTTATGTAATGAGGATTGGTTGAACCTTTGGTCCTAAGTTTCTTGCTGCACTCTGCCTAGGATAGCTTCTGATCATCATCCCTTGTTGTTCACCTCTGCTTCTACAACCACTCCTTGGATAACCTCTTTTAAATTTTAAAAAATGTGGCTGTAAAACACAAACTGCAAACGGCTAATCAAAGAACATTGGCACACTGATGTTATAAGTTGTCCTATGTTCATTCTGATCCAAAAGCTTAAAAGGAGCTTAAGCATTGGAATTACAATGTCTTTGGCAATATTCATCAAATGGTTAAGATGGCTAAAGCAAATATGGACACAATTCAAAGTAGCATTAATGAATTTGGTACTGATGAGGCTCTGCTGGATCAGGAGGCCCTTGCTCAAAATGAGCTTCTAAAAGCCCTTATTGTGGAAGAGGTTTTTTGGAAAGATAAAGCTAGGATCAACTAGCATATTGATGGAGATAAAAATACTGCCTATTTTCACAAGATTACTTCAATCAGACAAAAAACAAAGAATCTGTCTAAGTTAAGGGTTGGTGATTCCATTCTCTCTTATCAAAATGATATAGCTGACCATGTTCAGCAATTCTACACCAACCTTTTTGGTTCCCCCAATTTAACATCTACAAATGCTCTAATTCAATCAGTCATCCCTGAGTTAGTTTCTGATGCTGATAATCTTTTTCTAACTATGCTGCCTTCAAGTGAGGAGATTAAGCAAGCAGTTTTTTCTATGAGTGGTGATAGCTCCCCTGGTCATGATGGATTTGGAGGCTGTTTTTACCAACAATGCTGGGATATAGTGCATCTTGATGTGTGCAACTCAGTCAAGCATTTCTTTTCTCAAGGTTGGTTGCTTTCCAACATTAATGCTAATTATGTGGTTTTGATTCCAAAAACAAAAGGAGCTGATAAAATTAAAGACTTTAGACCTATTGCTATGGCCAACTTTCAATTCAAGATAATAACCAAGGTGTTAGCTGACAGGTTGGCTAGTATTGCCCCTAAAATCATCTCAACTCAACAAAGAGGTTTCATCCATGATAGGAAAATCCAAGACTGTATTTGTCTTGCTTCAGAGGCAATCAATCTTCTTGAATATAAGACTTTTGGGGGTAATTATGCAATCAAGCTAGATATAAAGAAAGCCTTTGATACTTTAGACTGGAATTTTCTAATTGATACTCTTATGGCTTTGGGCTATAACAATCAATTCTGCAATTGTATCAAAGTGATTCTTCACTCTGCTAGGCTCTCCATAAATGTCAATGGCTCCAATGTTGGCTTTTTTAAGTGTAGCAGATGTGTTAGGCAGGGTGACCCCCTGTCCCCCCTTCTTTTTTGCATTGATGAGGCTGTCCTTAGCAGAGGAATCACAAAGCTTGCCATGGAAAACAAAATAAGCACCATTTCTGGGCCTTGTAACCTCAAAACTTCAAGCCATGTTCTTTATGCAGATGATATTCTTATTTTCTGAAAAGGTGTTAAGAAGGAGTTTCTCTGCCTTAAGAATTTAATTTTGGATTACTCTCAAGCTTCTAGCCAGCAAATTAACTTATACAAGTGCAAATTTTACACTGCTAAGGCTTCTCCTCGAAAGAATGCTGATATAGCATCCTACTTGGGTTTTTCACCTGGTTGTTTGCCTTTTAACTATCTTGGTGTGCCTCTCTTTATAGGTAAACCAAGAAGAGTCCACCTTCAACCTATTGCAGATAGAATTCTAAACAAATTGACCACTTGGAAGGGTGCTTGTTTCTCCATTATGGGCAGGGTGGAGTTAGTGAAGTCCATTATTCAGAGCATGCTTGTATATACTTTCCATATCTACAAATGGCCTTCCCAACTTCTGAATCTAATTGACAAAGGTATAAGGAATTTTGTTTGTTCTGGAGACATAGACAGGAAAAAGTTGGTAAATGTGGCTTGGGCTAAAGTCTGCACTCCTACTAAAGCTGGGGGGCTTGGTATTTAATCAGTCAGGCTCATGAACAAGGCATCCTTGACAAAGCTTGCTTGGGATATGAGAACTACAAATCATGAGTGGGCTGAATTCTACAGAAACAAGTTTGGTTGCAATTCTATTCCTTCATCCAGGTACTTCAAATCATCAATTTGGCCTGAAATTAGAGATAACTGGGAGCTCTACAACATGAACTCCATCTGGGTGGTGGGTAATGGTCTGAGTATAAACTTCTGGAAGGATAATTGGCTTGGTCAGCCCATAGTTGATCAGCTGAATATCCCTCGGGATCTGCATAAGGATCTTCATGCTACTGTGATAGATTTCACCAATCGCTCTAAATGGACTATACCTACTGTCCTGGCTAATTTCTATCCAGAGATCACTGATCAAATTTCTAGAGCTAACAGAGCAGACTCTATGGATAGATTGATGTGGAAGCATGTTGATAATGGAACTCTAACTCTAAAGGATGCTCATAAAGCTCTGGCTCAACATCACGTC
>NW_017716201.1:0-725 GCF_001865875.1 Lupinus angustifolius
TTACACCTTTTCTTAAAAACAACTGATGCCAAACAATGATATTTTCTTCAAAAAATAAATATTGAATGTAGTATCCCTGTATGTTAAAGTCAATTTGATAATTATATAATTTAAATTTAGAGTGTATTATTTATACAATGTTAGTATAAAGATTTATACATAGTCGGTACACCAACAATCATTTATTTTTATTATTCTTTGAAAAAGACAAGTAATTTGGTTTATCGTAGTTTCAATTTTAGTATTTCAAACTGACAAGTTTAGTAATTTTTCGAATGATATTCACATAAAAAAAACATAAAAATTAATAAGAAAGTATTAACTATTAATTAATAATATTTTTAACACGTAGAAAATATGAGGAATATACACTTTGAATTATATGTTACAAGAATAGATTCAGAACTAAAGTTATGTTCATTTTATGTATATATCAGTTCATTTTGGAACAATCTAGTTCATGAAATTGGAAATAAAACAGTAGTGATCAGCTTTATAAAAAATAGTTCAATATCACCCAAACAAATTTGGTTTATTGCAGTTTCAATTTTTTGGACTGATTTTCGATTTTTCTTGATTGGTGTGGATTTGTATACCCCTTATACAAATTATTAGTTGAAAATGATTAGAAATGACGTATTCTTATATGAAAACTTACTTGTAAATATTCAACTACAATTATGACAAATAATGATATTTTCTTCATAAAATAAATATTGCATTTA
>NW_017716202.1:0-261 GCF_001865875.1 Lupinus angustifolius
TTTTCACAAATAGATAATATGAAGAATATGCTCTTTCAATTATCAGTTACAAGATTAGATTCAGAACAAAGTTATCAACATTTTATTTAAATATCAGTTCACTTTGGAATGGCCAGGTTCCTGAATTTGAAAAAAAACTGTTTTGATGAGCTTTATAAAAGCTAGTTCTTGTATGTTAAAGTCAATTTGATAATTATATAATATAAATTTCGAGTGTATTATTTATACACTATGAGTATAAAGATTTACACATTATCAATA
>NW_017716203.1:0-580 GCF_001865875.1 Lupinus angustifolius
ATATCAGTTCACTTTGGAACGGCCAGGTTCCTGAATTTGAAAAAAAAACTATATTGATGAGCTGTATAAAAACTAGTTAAATATCATCTAAACAAATTTGGTTTATTGTGGTTTCAATTTTTTGGATTGATTTTCGATTTTTCTTGATTGGTGTTAATTTGTATACCGCCTAATACAAAATATTTGTTGAAAATGATTATAAATGACATATTCTTGTATGAAAACTTACTTAAGAATATTCAACTACTATGATGACAAAAAATGATATTTTCTTCAAAAAAAATAAATATTGCATTTAGTATCCTGTATGTTAAAGTAAATTTTATAATTATATAACTTAAATTTAGAGTGTACTATTTATACATTCTTAGTATATAGATTTATATATAATCAGTACACCAACAGTCATTTATTTTTATTACTGTTTGCAGAGTAATACAAACAATAACACCCATATCTATATCAAAATGACAAGTTTAGTATATATTGGAGAGAAGTTCACATAAAAAACATAAAAATTAATAAGAAAGTATTAACTAATAAGTAATAATATTTTTAACAAGTAGAAAATATGAAGAAC
>NW_017716204.1:0-552 GCF_001865875.1 Lupinus angustifolius
TTAGTTGAAAATGATTAGAAATGACATATTCTTGTATGAAAACTTACATGTAAATATTCAACTACAATTATGACAAATAATTATATTTTCTTCATAAAATAAATATTGCATTTAATATCCCTGTATGTTAAAGTCAATTTGATAATTATATAATTTAAATTTCGAGTGTATTATTTGTACACTATGAGTATAAAACATTATACATTATCAGTACATCATCTATTATTTATTTGTATAACTTTTTGAAGTGTAATACAAATTGAGACACCAATATTTATATGAAAATGACATATTTAGTATATTTTCGAGTGAAATTCACATAAAAATTAATAAGAAAGTGTTAAGTAATAAGTAATAACATTTTTAACAAATAGATAATGTGAAGAATATACACTTTGAATTATCAGTTTCAAGATTAGATTCAGAACAAAGTTATCAACATTTTATTTAAATATCAGTTCACTTTGGAACGGTCAGGTTCCTGAATTTGAAAAAAAACTGTATTGATGAGCTTTATAAAAACTAGTTCAATATCACCCATAAAAATTTGGT
>NW_017716205.1:0-5257 GCF_001865875.1 Lupinus angustifolius
ACCTAGAAGGGGGGGGGGGGGTTGAATAGGTATAGCGGTTATCAATTACCACTTCTCGCAACAAAACCCAATGCTGGAAAACAACCAAGTTAATTGATTAACCAGTGGTCTTAATCGATTAACACACAATAAAAACCGATTGATCAGAGCAGCTAGTTAAAGTTATTTATCAACAGATAAGTAGAGATAGAACATATATATTTATGCAATATTAACAAGGATATAGCAAGGTATAAGCATGCAAAATATCAGCTTCAAACTCGAATTAAAATAGTAAGAACTATAAAGGAGATTAAGAGAGAGCAACTTGCAAAAATGAATTTTTATCCTGGTTCATTTGCGGTCCAGTGCAAACTACATCCAGGCCTCCCCTTCTGATCTTCGGAGATTTTCTTCCACTATATTGAACACTTGTTACGAACAAACATGTGACTCATGCATTTTAATGGTTAAAAATATATATGTTATCCATACATTCGCATTGCTAAGAACACACATGTTACTCGTACCTTCACATAGTTAAAACACACACATATTAACAATACATTCGCATTGTTAAGAACTTACGTTTAACTCGTAATACCAATGCAAGTACAATTTTATTAAATAATTAAATGTGATTATTATTATTATATGTTATTATTAAATAATATATTTGGTAATGAATAATAGGTGGGGTGTACTTTTATTTCGTGTGGGAGGATATACATTAAGAAAGTGAAGTGTTTTATAACGGAACATTTTCACCGGGTTTGTAACACGTGTCATGGGATGACGTGGTTGAACTTGTGTTTATTACATAATATATGTTAACTATATAATAAAAAATGTTCTCTCACATCATCTATTGTCACATGTCAGCTTCTTATTCATTTTTTCTCCAAAACGGTTTCCCCTCCTTCATGTTTATATTCTCACACTATATATTTTATTTCTTTATTATAATAATATTAAATTTCTTAATAATTTCGAGACAAAAATATGGCATTAAGCTTTTATCTATGATGGCTACACTATATATTGAATTTACTTATTAGTAGAAATATAATAATATTAAATTGATTATTGTATTTCTTAATAATTTCAAAACAAGTTCAAATTCGAAATTCTCATTTATATTTTTTATGTGTTAGAATAGGTAAATACATGAGTAACACATGTATTCTTAACAATGCAAATGCACGGATAACATGTGTGTTTTACTTATGCAAATGTGTGGCTAACATGTGTGTTCTTAACAATGTGAATGTACGGGTAACATGTATATTTTTAACCATGTGAATGTATGGGTCACATGTGTGTTCTTAACGTTATAAATAAATAGATAACATATGTGTTTTTAACTATGCAAATGAATTAATAACATATGTTTTCTTAACCATGTTAATGCACATGTATTATGTGTATTCTTAATCATGCTTCAAAAAACCCGCCATCTGCTAATGCACGAGTAACTTGCTAGTATATATGGGAAAAACGTTTGTTGTCCACGTGGCATGCTTATACACAAAAAAAAAGCTTATTCAAAAGCTTTTAAAGATATTCCAAATCATATTAAATTCTCACATAATGCATTATTCCCTTTCCTAAAATGTATGAAATTCTATCATATTTAAATATAAACTTTGACACATTAATTCCTATTACTATTCAAAGTTTCAACATAATATAAAAACAATTATACTACTATAATACATCAAATATATTTTAAACATTAATTTCTAATAACATATGTGTTCTTAACCATGTTAATGCACATGTAATATGTGTATTCTTAATCATGCTTCAAAAAAACCCGCCACCTGCTAATGCACGAGTAACTTGCTAGTATATATGGGAAAAACGTTTGTTGTCCATGCGGCATGCTAATATAAAAAAATAAAAAAAAGCTGAGTCGAAAGCTTTTAAAGATATTCCAAATCATATTAAAATCTCTCATAATGCATTATTCCCTTTCCTAAAATGTATGAAATTCTATCATATTTAAATATAAACTTTGAAACATTAATTCCTAATACTATTCAAAGTTTCAACATTATATAAACAAAATTATACTACTATTATACATCAAATATATTTTAAACTTGTACATCGGCACGAGTTATCACCTATGAGAATAAAGTGTCTCCTTATATTATGAGATAAGTTTTCTCTTTCATTCACTCAATTCCTAACATGTATCATATTTAATCATTCTCTATAAAAGTGTGTCTAGAAATAATTTTTTTGGATCTATGTCTTGATTTGAGTAGTTCAAAGAGATAATTTATCTCGTGATATTAAATGAAATGATACATTATTCTCAAAATCTATTTAATTATCATATCTTAATATTGTTCTCAGATACTCTATGAAACAAAAAAATAGATTTTTTGTCCTTATTCAAAAAAAATAAAGTAGACCTGGACAAAGTAGATATATGTGTGATAATTTTTCAAGTTATTTTTCTATCTTTGTGTTTGTAATAAAAATATTTTTATTAAATTTACACAAATGTGTTAAATTCGAGTGTGATGTATGTGTATTATTCACACTGATATTTGGTCCATATAATTGATTGATATTAAACAATCATTGGACTATGATTATTTTTTCAACAAGAAAATACCATTGACTAAAAAATAAGATTATGAAGGAGAAGGATTCAAAAGTTATGTTGCACACAACAATTTCCATTTACAAATGTTAGAATTCAACATTTCTGCACTTCAAAATTCATGAGAATTTCATATTCCTGCATTCTCATGTTTGCTAGAAGATTCATTGAAAAATTTAAGGAAAGTAATATTCAAATAAAACTTAAAAAGCCAAGGAGGTGAGAATATCAGATTCATATATTTTTAGATGAGAATGCCAAATTCTCATGAGACTGTCAATTTTTAAGTGTAAAATGATTTAGTATCATTATTCTTCTATCCTGTTATCTTTTTCCAACATAATATTTTTGACAAAACTAATCATATTTTTTGAAATTATAAAATATATGAATCTGATATTAGTAACAAAATTATTTTACATTAGTAACAAATTTAAAATTTAAAATTTTACCATATAGTATTTAAGAAAGGAGAGGAAAAAANAAAAAATTATTAGGTAATATATATAATACCTATCTAAATTTCATTCATAATTCGGGAGAATTTTCTGAGGATGGTACTATTTGTGGGGTTGATGGCCTCACGGGATAAAGTATCCTTGGGGTTATCAGATTGGGAATCTAGGTCATCTACTTTTTTTATGGAGGTTAGGAAGGATTCAAGGTGAGGACTATCACCGACTGGGAAGCCTTTTTTTGATCGGAGATGATCAAACCAATTGCTTGGTACAATTGACTTCTCTTTCTTCATTTCTTCGTGTAATAAATCTATGGTTTTGATGCCCTCCATAGTTGTGGTGAAATTAAGGGTTTGTAAGTAACTCTATGACTGCTAATGTCTTGAATCAAAAGTGTTATATAGGTCTACCTGCTGCTTCGATAACATACACACAACCTAATACCACGTTTTCAAATTCAAAAATTGTTTGCTACCATCTCAATTTTACACTGTGCAATCTTTATTTTCCTTCTCTAACATTTTTTTTAGATTTTCTCTTTAATATTTTAAATGATTTACATATTTGTAAAAATATATTAATTTTGAAAATCTAGACGATGCTTTGCTCTTATATTATATTTGCGTGAAAGACTTAATTTTTTTGTTACTTTCTTCCGATATGAAAATTTAAAATGTATATATCTTAATTATTGTGCATAATTCTAGTTAAAAATATTTGTGAGTCTAGATACTTTCCATTTCATCGAGAACAAGAGCTAGACCATTAAATAATTTATCTGTGTTAAAATATTGATTTAAGTTCATATTTGTTTGGCTATGATTTATGTTCATATTAAACATTCATGATGGAAATAGATGCCAAAAGGAAAGGATCTCATCAATTAAACATTCATGATGGAAATAGATGCCAAAAGGAAAGGATCTCATCAATTAAACATTCATGATGGAAATAGATGCCAAAAGGAAAGGATCTCGTCAATTAAACATTCATGATGGAAATAGATCCCAAACGAAAACAATTTTTGAATTTGGAAACGTGGTATTAAGTTGTGTGGACGTTATCCACTCGGTAGGTAGCAACCATTGAATTACATGCATGTCATTCTCATGTTTCTTTTGATACGACCTATATAACACTTTTGATTCTTTCACCACAACTATGGAGGGCATCAAAACCCTAGATTTATTATACGAAGATATGAAGAAAAAGAAGTCAACTGTACCAAGTAATTGGCTTGATCGTCTCCGATCAGAAAAAGGCTTCCAAGTCGGTGGTAGTCCTGACCTTGAATCTTTCCTAACCTCCATAACCCGAATCTGATAACTCCAAGGATACTTTATCCCGTGAGGCCATCAACCCCACAAATAGTACCATCCTCAGAAAATTCTCCCTAATTATGAATGAAATTGAGATAGGTATTATATATACTACCTAATAATGTTTTTCCTCTCCTTTCTTAAATACTATATGGTAAATTTTTAAATTTTATAGTTGTTATTAATGTAAAATAATTTTATTAATATCATGATATAAATTAAAATGTAACTAACCTAATAATTTCAAAAAATATGATTAGTTTTGTCAAAAATATTATTTTCTAAAAAGATAAGAGGATAGAAAAATAATGATACTAAATCATTTTACACATAAAAATTGACAGTCTCATGAGAATTTGGTATTCTCATCTAAAAATATATGAATCTGATATTCTCACCTTCTTGACTTCTTAAGCTTTATTGGAATATTACTTTCCTAAACATTTTCACTGAATCTTCTAGCAAACATGAGAATGCAGGAATATGAAATTCTCATGAATTTTGAAGTGCAGAAATGTTGAATTCTAACATTTGTAAATGGAAATTGTTGTGTGCAAAATAACTTTTGAATCCTTCTCCATCATCATCTTATTTTTTAGTCAATGGTATTTGTTTGTTGAAAAAATAATCATAGTCCAATGATTGTTTAATATCAATCAATTATATGGACCAAATATCAGTGTCAATAATACACATACAACACACTCGAATTTAACACATTTGTGTGAATTTAATAAAAATATGTTTATTACAAACACAAAATTAGAAAAATAACTTGAAAAATTATCACACACATATATCTACTTTCTCCAATTCTACTTTATTTTTTTGAATAAGGACAAAAATTCTTTTTTTTTTGTTTCATAGAGTATCTGAGAACAATA
>NW_017716206.1:0-321 GCF_001865875.1 Lupinus angustifolius
AAACACTTCACTTTCTTAATGTATATCCTCCCACACGAAATAAAAGTACACCCCACCTATTATTCATTACCCAATATATTATTTAATAATAACATATATTAATAATAACATTTAATTATTTTATAAAATTGTACTTGCATTGGAATTACGAGTAACACGTGTGTTCTTAACAACGCGAATGTATGGTTAATATGTGTGTTTTAACTACGTGAAGGTACGAGTAACATGTGTGTTCTTAGCAAAGTGAATGTACGGATAACATATGTATTTTTAACCATTAAAATGCATGAGTCACATGTTTGTTCTTAACAATGCGAATGC
>NW_017716207.1:0-921 GCF_001865875.1 Lupinus angustifolius
ATGTAATATATGTCTTCCTAACTATGCGTTAAAAAATAACACCCGATACAAATGTTCAGACAACTTACTAGTTTTAAAATAAAATGTTGGGAGCTGTAAACTAGTTCTGATATTTATAATTTAAGATAAACTATTTATAAAAAAAAAAACCCCGGACATGTAGATTTTGCCTTATGGTGTTGCTTTTCATTTAGATCAAAATTACTTGATCTCTCATATTTTTAGACCTTATCAACATAGTGCATGATATTTTTCAGTTGTCAATGTAATTTTCAACAATTTCAATATATATCTATTAGCTACTCAATTAACATCACTTTATGACATGTAATTTTTTTACCATTTTAACGAAAACAACGCCATTTTTTAAGAAAAATAAATATATTGATGAACAACACTTCACACACATAGAGATGACAACGAGCACGAGTACTGCTTTCCAATTTGCAAACCCATAATATTTGTGAGTAGATGTGCAAGTAGCGGGTATTTGCGAATACCTAATAAATATTTAATTTTTATTATATATTTATGTACTTTTATCAAAATCAAGGATTAGGTACTTTTGAGTGCAAGGGAAGGTTGAAATATAGCCTTTAGGGGGAGGGTAGAAAATTAGTGTTCTGAAAATGGTACAGATGGGTTCAAATGATCCCGTCAATATACCAGTAAAATACATTAATTATATTAGTCATGTAATTAAATAAGTCAAAATTGATTATTTTGGTCAATTATCATTTAAACTGTATCAGTTATACCGACTAATGTTTTTTTTGAAATTATAACTTTTTTATGAAATTGACTTATTTTTTACCAAAATGCTGTTATGGAGGATCAAACACACGATCACTATCTTTGTTTATAATTTTAAAGCATGGATTACTCCCAAGTCACAAAAATGATGTAAACAAAATTATTTAT
>NW_017716208.1:0-1128 GCF_001865875.1 Lupinus angustifolius
TATCTAACTATTTAGAATCTAATGGACAAATGTTAGCTTACTTTAAAATGATAAATATACTTCAAAAATATCCAATAATATTATGCCAAAGATCCAAGAATCGAATGACACCACTAATGGTTATAATACCTCGTTTTTTTAAAATGAAATCTATGAAAATAGAATTTAATTGAAATCATAAATGTTTGAACACAATTTTCGTTTCAAAAGAATTCAATTTTTTTACATAAATTATGATGTTATTTGTTTCAATTCCAAAGAAGTCATGATGAGATCCTTTCCTTTTGGCATCTATTTCCATCATGAATGTTTAATATGAACATAAATCATAGCCAAAAAATATGAACTTAAATCAATATTTTAAACAGATAAAATATTTAGTGGTCCACCTCTTGTTCTCGATGAAATGGAAAGTATCTAGACTCACAAATATTTTTAACTAGAATTTTGCACAATAATTAAGATATATAGATTTTAAATTTTAATATAGGAAGAATGTAACAAAAAAATTAAGTCCTTTACAAAAATAATATAAGAGCGAAACGTTGTCTAGATTTTTAAAATTAATATATTTCTACAATATGCAAATTATTTAAAAAATTAAAGATAAAATCTAAAACAAATGTTAGAGAAGGAAAATAAAGATTTCAGAGTGTTAAATGGAGGCGATAGAAAACAAGTTTTGAATTTGAAAACGCGGTACTAGGTTGTGTGGATGTTATCCACGTGGCAGGTAACAACCACTGAATTACATGCCTTGCATTCTCATTTTTCTTTTGATACGACCTATATAAAACTTTTGATTCTAGACATTAGCAGTCAATTAGTTACTCACAAACCCCCAATTTCTCCACAACTATGGAGGGCATTAAAACCCTAGATTTATTATACGAAGAATTGAAGAAAAAGAAGCCAATTGTACCAAGCAATTGGCTTGATCGTCTCTGATAAAAAAAAAGCTTCCGGGTCAGTGATAGTCCTGACCTTGAATCCTTCCTAACCTCCATAAAAAAAGTAGATGACCTAGATCCCCAATCTGATAACCCCAAGGATACTTTATCCCGTGAGGCCATCAACCCCACAAATAGTACCATCCTCAGAAAATTATCCCCAGATGGACCTATAGTC
>NW_017716209.1:0-708 GCF_001865875.1 Lupinus angustifolius
AATCTTCTAGCAAACATGAGAATGTAGGAATATGAAATTCTCATGAATTTTAAAGTGCAGAAATGTTGAATTCTAACATTTATAAAGGGAAAATTCGAGTGTGATGTATGTGTAGAATGCTGAATTTTCTCTTGCAACCTTTACATCTAAATTCTGAAAGAAAGAGAGAGAAACAATTAGAGAAAAAGAAAACAGTAGATAGATAGAAACAAATAACTCTTTAGGTCGAGGGCTGTCTCTATTATGTTTTGTTCTTATTCATCCATAGATTATAACTTTAATTATCTCTTAAAAGATATCAACAACCACACACCCTGTCATCTAAAATCTCAAAAAGACTTTAGTTTTAGTATCACTGATTGTTTTCTTAATTTGGGTATCATTTTTCCATTGACTCTGAGTTTTTACAATATGTTATGTTTCCCCTCTTTCTCATTTTCTTTCTCTTTCAAATTCAATTTACTCCGTAAACAAAATTGTAATCCAAGGTTTGAGTAGACTTTCAATAAATGTTTGTTCTTCTAAGAAAATGGGGAACATGTGAGTTCATAGCATTGATTGATAATTGATTTGAATGGAAGACAAATATATGAGATGGAAATGAGTATTTAGAAGAAAAGTGGTAAGAATACAAGGAATAATCATTTATTTTAAATTATTTACTTATTCATACACCTATTGTATTTCTCTCACGCTTTTTTGTTAATA
>NW_017716210.1:0-231 GCF_001865875.1 Lupinus angustifolius
ACAAGTCATTCCTTCGGGGCCCTCATTTGTATATTCAGGGTCAACTGACCAAGGCTGGGTCGCTTTCTGTTGAGAACAGGTTGTTGAATTACGTTATTACTTACATACTAGTGCAGAGGAACACAAATCACGCACAACCTACTGTGAATGATTTGCGTTTCATGTATGCTGTAAAGAATAACATCATGATCAACTAGCCTGAGGAGATTCTGAAAATCATGAACAACGTAT
>NW_017716211.1:0-3245 GCF_001865875.1 Lupinus angustifolius
TCAAGAAAAATCGAAAATCAGTCCAAAAAATTGAAACCACAATAAACCAAATTTGTTTAGATGATATTTAACTAGATTTTATAAAGCTCATCAATATAGTTTTTTTTTTCAAATTCCGGAACCTGACCGTTCCAAAGTGAACTGATATATAAATAAATTAGAGATAATTGTAGTTTTGAATCTATTTTTGTAACTAATAAATCAAAGAGTATATTTTTCATATTTTCTAATTGTTAAAATTTTTATTACTTATTATTTAACACTTTCTTGTTAAATTTTATGTTTTTTATGTGAATTTCACTCGAAAATATACTAAACTTGTCATTTTCATATAGATATGCGTGTCTCAATTTGTATTATTCTTCAATAAGTGATACAAATAAATGATAGATAGTATACTGATAATGTGTAAATATTTATACTCATAGTGTATAAATAATACAGTCGAAATTTAAATTATATAATTATCAAATTGACTTTAACATACAGGAACTAGCTTTTATAAAGCTCATCAATACAGTCTTTTTTCAAATTCAGCAACCTGACCGTTCCAAAGTGAACTGATATTTAAATAAAATGTTGATCACTCTGTTCTTAATCTAATCTTGTAACTGATAATTCAAAGAGCATATTCTTCATATTATCTATTTGTGAAAAATGTTATTACATATAAGTTAATACTTTCTTATTAATTTTAATGTGAATTTCTCTCGAACATACAATAAACATGTCATTTTGATATAAATATGTATGTTTTTATTTGTATTACTCTTCAAAGAGTAATAAAAATAAATGATTGTTGGTGTGTCGACTATGTCTATATCTTTATACTAATAATGTATAAATAATACACTCTAAATTTAAATTATATAATTATAAAATTGACTTTAACATACAGGGATACTACATTCAATATTTATTTTTTGAAGAAAATATCATTATTTGCCATAATTGTAGTTGAATATTTACAAGTAAGTTTTCATATAAGAATACGTCATTTCTAATCATTTTCAACTAATAATTTGTATAAGGGGTATAAAAATCCACACCAATCAAGAAAAATCGAAAACCAGTCCAAAAAATTGAAACTGCAATAAACCAATTTTGTTTGCGTGATATGGAACTATTTTTTATAAAGCTAATCAATACTGTTTTATTTCCAATTTCATGAACTAGATTGTTCCAAAATGAACTAATATATACATAAAATGAACATAACTTTAGTTCTGAATCTATTCTTGTAACTTATAATTCAAAGTGTATATTCCTCATATTTTCTACTTGTTAAAAATATTATTACTTATTAGTTAATACTTTCTTATTAGTTTTTATGTTTTTTATGTGAATTTCTCCCGAAGATATACTAAACTTGTCATTTTTGATATAGATATGGGTGATTTTATTTGTATTTCTCTTCGAAGAGTAATAAAAATAAATGATTGTTGGTGTGCTGACTATGTAGAAATCTTTATACTAACAATTTATAAATAATACACACTAAATTAAATTATATAATTATAAAATTTACTTTAACATACACGGATACTAAATGCAATATTTATAATATTTATTTTTTTGAAGAAAATATCATTGTTTGTCATCATAATAGTTGAATATTCTTAAGTAAGTTTACATACAAGAATATGTCATTTCTAATCATTTTCAACAAATATTTTGTATGAGGGGGTATACAAATTCTCACCAACCAAGAAAAATCGAAAATCACTCCAAAAAATTGAAACCACGATACACCAAATTTTTTTAGGTGATACTGAACTAGTTTTTATAAAGCTCATCAATATAGTTTTTTTTTGAAATTCAGGAACCTGACCGTTCCAAACTGAACTAATATATAAATAAATTAGAGATAGTTGTAGTTTTGAATCTATTTTTGTAACTAATAAATCAAAGAGTATATTTTTCATATTTTCTAATTGTTAAAATTTTTATTACTTATTATTTAACACTTTCTTGTTAAATTTTATGTTTTTTATATCTCTTTATTCAAAAAAAAAAATTTACCCATTTTTCCGCAATGTTTTTTAGAAGTATTTTTCGGCGCGTTACATGATACCTAACAATTTTCAACTAATATTTTGTATTAGGGGTATTCAAATCCACATCAATCTAGAAAAATTGAAAATTAATCCAAAAAATTGAAACCGCAATAAACCAAATTTTTATGGGTGATATTGAACTAGTTTTTATAAGCTCATTAATACAGTTTTTTTTTTTCAAATTCAGGAACCTGGCCATTCCAAAGTGAACTGATATTTAAATAAAATGTAGATAACTCTGTTCTGAATCTAATCTTGTAACTAATAATTCAAAGAGCATATTCTTCATATTATTTATTTGTGCAAAATGTTATTACTTATAAGTTAACACTTTCTTATAAATTTTAATGTGAATTTCTCTCAAACATATAATAAACTTGTCATTTTGATATAATTATGGGTGTTTTTATTTGTATTACTCTTCAAAGAGTAATACAAATAAATGATTGTTGGTGTGTCCACTATGTATAACTCTTTATACTAACAATGTATAAATAATACACTCTAAATTTAAATTATATAATTATCAAATTGACTTTAACATAGAGGGAAACTAAATGCAATATTTATTTTATGAAGAAAATAGCATTATTTGTCATAATTGTAGTTGAATATTTACAAGTAAGTTTTCATATAAGAATACGTCATTTCTAATCATTTTCAACTAATAATTTGTATAAGGGGTATACAAATCCACACCAATCAAGAAAAATCGAAAATCAGTCCAAAAAATTGAAACTGCAATAAACCAAATTTGTTTGGGTGATATTGAACTATTTTTTATAAAGCTGATCAATACTGTTTTATTTCCAATTTCATGAACTAGATTGTTCCAAAATGAACTAATATATACATAAAATGAACATAACTTTAGTTCTGAATCTATTCTTGTAACTTATAATTCAAAGTGTATATTCCTCATATTTTCTACGTGTTAAAAATATTATCAGTTATTCGTTAATACTTTCTTATTAATTTTTATGTTTTTTATGTGAATTTCTCTCCAACATATACTAAACTTGTCATTTTGATATAGATATGGGTGTTTTTGTTTGTATTACTCTGCAAACAGTAATAAAAATAAATGATTGTTGGTGTACTGACTATGTATAAATCTTTATACTAACAATTTATATATAATACACACTAAATTAAATTATATAATTATAAAATTTACTTTAACATACA
>NW_017716212.1:0-412 GCF_001865875.1 Lupinus angustifolius
ATTTTCCATTTCAATTAATTAAATGTTTAAATTTGATTCAAACACCCCTAATTGTCATTGAAACTTCACCTTTATCTCATAACAAGTACAATAATTGAATAAGAGTGAAGATAATAGATAACTACATAATGAGATATTAAATGTTCATTCACAAAGAGAATGAAGAATTATATGCTTAAGCATCCAAACATAAGTTAAAATTGTAAAAGTTTAATCTTAATTGCAATGAGCAACATGATATACAAATGAACTTCAATCTTAATGTTGGCCCGTCAGGCCGGCCCGACCCGGCCCTCCATGACCCGTCTAAAAAACGGGCTTCCAAAACGGGTTTAATACGGACTTTTGGGCTAAAACCCTCAGCCTAGCCCGCTAAAAACACCTATCCGAACGGGCTGGCCCGTCGGGCCAA
>NW_017716213.1:0-4083 GCF_001865875.1 Lupinus angustifolius
CATCCTCCTCCTCATCCTATCCTCCTCCACATTCTCGTCCTCATCCTATCCTCATCCTCCTTCTCGTCCTCATCCTCTTCTTCATCCTCATCATCGTCCTCATCGTCATCCTCATCCTCATCCTATCCTTTTCCCCAGCGTCATCCTCATCCTGATCTTATCCTGATCCTCATCCTGATCCTCATCCACATCCTCATCCTCATTCACGTCCTCATCCTATCCTCATCCTTATTCTCGTCCTCATCTTGTCCTCATCCTCATCCTCATTCACGTCCTCATCCTATCCTCATCCTTATTCTCGTCCTCATCTTGTCCTCATCCTCATCCTCATTCACGTCCTCATCCTATCCTCATCCTTATTCTCGTCCTCATCTTGTCCTCATCCTCATCCTCATTCACGTCCTCATCCTATCCTCATCCTTATTCTCGTCCTCATCTTGTCCTCATCCTCATCCTCATTCACGTCCTCATCCTATCCTCATCCTTATTCTCGTCCTCATCTTGTCCTCATCCTCATCCTCATTCACGTCCTCATCCTATCCTCATCCTTATTCTCGTCCTCATCTTGTCCTCATCCTCATCCTCATTCACGTCCTCATCCTATCCTCATCCTTATTCTCGTCCTCATCTTGTCCTCATCCTCATCCTCATTCACGTCCTCATCCTATCCTCATCCTTATTCTCGTCCTCATCTTGTCCTCATCCTCATCCTCATTCACGTCCTCATCCTATCCTCATCCTTATTCTCGTCCTCATCTTGTCCTCATCCTCATCCTCATTCACGTCCTCATCCTATCCTCATCCTTATTCTCGTCCTCATCTTGTCCTCATCCTCATCCTCATTCACGTCCTCATCCTATCCTCATCCTTATTCTCGTCCTCATCTTGTCCTCATCCTCATCCTCATTCACGTCCTCATCCTATCCTCATCCTTATTCTCGTCCTCATCTTGTCCTCATCCTCATCCTCATTCACGTCCTCATCCTATCCTCATCCTTATTCTCGTCCTCATCTTGTCCTCATCCTCATCCTCATTCACGTCCTCATCCTATCCTCATCCTTATTCTCGTCCTCATCTTGTCCTCATCCTCATCCTCATTCACGTCCTCATCCTATCCTCATCCTTATTCTCGTCCTCATCTTGTCCTCATCCTCATCCTCATTCACGTCCTCATCCTATCCTCATCCTTATTCTCGTCCTCATCTTGTCCTCATCCTCATCCTCATTCACGTCCTCATCCTATCCTCATCCTTATTCTCGTCCTCATCTTGTCCTCATCCTCATCCTCATTCACGTCCTCATCCTATCCTCATCCTTATTCTCGTCCTCATCTTGTCCTCATCCTCATCCTCATTCACGTCCTCATCCTATCCTCATCCTTATTCTCGTCCTCATCTTGTCCTCATCCTCATCCTCATTCACGTCCTCATCCTATCCTCATCCTTATTCTCGTCCTCATCTTGTCCTCATCCTCATCCTCATTCACGTCCTCATCCTATCCTCATCCTTATTCTCGTCCTCATCTTGTCCTCATCCTCATCCTCATTCACGTCCTCATCCTATCCTCATCCTTATTCTCGTCCTCATCTTGTCCTCATCCTCATCCTCATTCACGTCCTCATCCTATCCTCATCCTTATTCTCGTCCTCATCTTGTCCTCATCCTCATCCTCATTCACGTCCTCATCCTATCCTCATCC
Source organism: Lupinus angustifolius (assembly GCF_001865875.1). Classification (NCBI taxonomy): domain Eukaryota; kingdom Viridiplantae; phylum Streptophyta; class Magnoliopsida; order Fabales; family Fabaceae; genus Lupinus; species Lupinus angustifolius. Next base: position 1,701 of record NW_017716213.1, read on the forward strand.
TTATTCTCGTCCTCATCTTGTCCTCATCCTCATCCTCATTCACGTCCTCATCCTATCCTCATCCTTATTCTCGTCCTCATCTTGTCCTCATCCTCATCCTCATTCACGTCCTCATCCTATCCTCATCCTTATTCTCGTCCTCATCTTGTCCTCATCCTCATCCTCATTCACGTCCTCATCCTATCCTCATCCTTATTCTCGTCCTCATCTTGTCCTCATCCTCATCCTCATTCACGTCCTCATCCTATCCTCATCCTTATTCTCGTCCTCATCTTGTCCTCATCCTCATCCTCATTCACGTCCTCATCCTATCCTCATCCTTATTCTCGTCCTCATCTTGTCCTCATCCTCATCCTCATTCACGTCCTCATCCTATCCTCATCCTTATTCTCGTCCTCATCTTGTCCTCATCCTCATCCTCATTCACGTCCTCATCCTATCCTCATCCTTATTCTCGTCCTCATCTTGTCCTCATCCTCATCCTCATTCACGTCCTCATCCTATCCTCATCCTTATTCTCGTCCTCATCTTGTCCTCATCCTCATCCTCATTCACGTCCTCATCCTATCCTCATCCTTATTCTCGTCCTCATCTTGTCCTCATCCTCATCCTCATTCACGTCCTCATCCTATCCTCATCCTTATTCTCGTCCTCATCTTGTCCTCATCCTCATCCTCATTCACGTCCTCATCCTATCCTCATCCTTATTCTCGTCCTCATCTTGTCCTCATCCTCATCCTCATTCACGTCCTCATCCTATCCTCATCCTTATTCTCGTCCTCATCTTGTCCTCATCCTCATCCTCATTCACGTCCTCATCCTATCCTCATCCTTATTCTCGTCCTCATCTTGTCCTCATCCTCATCCTCATTCACGTCCTCATCCTATCCTCATCCTTATTCTCGTCCTCATCTTGTCCTCATCCTCATCCTCATTCACGTCCTCATCCTATCCTCATCCTTATTCTCGTCCTCATCTTGTCCTCATCCTCATCCTCATTCACGTCCTCATCCTATCCTCATCCTTATTCTCGTCCTCATCTTGTCCTCATCCTCATCCTCATTCACGTCCTCATCCTATCCTCATCCTTATTCTCGTCCTCATCTTGTCCTCATCCTCATCCTCATTCACGTCCTCATCCTATCCTCATCCTTATTCTCGTCCTCATCTTGTCCTCATCCTCATCCTCATTCACGTCCTCATCCTATCCTCATCCTTATTCTCGTCCTCATCTTGTCCTCATCCTCATCCTCATTCACGTCCTCATCCTATCCTCATCCTTATTCTCGTCCTCATCTTGTCCTCATCCTCATCCTCATTCACGTCCTCATCCTATCCTCATCCTTATTCTCGTCCTCATCTTGTCCTCATCCTCATCCTCATTCACGTCCTCATCCTATCCTCATCCTTATTCTCGTCCTCATCTTGTCCTCATCCTCATCCTCATTCACGTCCTCATCCTATCCTCATCCTTATTCTCGTCCTCATCTTGTCCTCATCCTCATCCTCATTCACGTCCTCATCCTATCCTCATCCTTATTCTCGTCCTCATCTTGTCCTCATCCTCATCCTCATTCACGTCCTCATCCTATCCTCATCCTTATTCTCGTCCTCATCTTGTCCTCATCCTCATCCTCATTCACGTCCTCATCCTATCCTCATCCTTATTCTCGTCCTCATCTTGTCCTCATCCTCATCCTCATTCACGTCCTCATCCTATCCTCATCCTTATTCTCGTCCTCATCTTGTCCTCATCCTCATCCTCATTCACGTCCTCATCCTATCCTCATCCTTATTCTCGTCCTCATCTTGTCCTCATCCTCATCCTCATTCACGTCCTCATCCTATCCTCATCCTTATTCTCGTCCTCATCTTGTCCTCATCCTCATCCTCATTCACGTCCTCATCCTATCCTCATCCTTATTCTCGTCCTCATCTTGTCCTCATCCTCATCCTCATTCACGTCCTCATCCTATCCTCATCCTTATTCTCGTCCTCATCTTGTCCTCATCCTCATCCTCATTCACGTCCTCATCCTATCCTCATCCTTATTCTCGTCCTCATCTTGTCCTCATCCTCATCCTCATTCACGTCCTCATCCTATCCTCATCCTTATTCTCGTCCTCATCTTGTCCTCATCCTCATCCTCATTCACGTCCTCATCCTATCCTCATCCTTATTCTCGTCCTCATCTTGTCCTCATCCTCATCCTCATTCACGTCCTCATCCTATCCTCATCCTTATTCTCGTCCTCATCTTGTCCTCATCCTCATCCTCCTCCTCATCCTCATGCTATACTCATGCTATCCTCATCCTCATCCTCATCCTCCTCCTCATCCTCATGCTATACTCATGCTATCCTCATCCTCATCCTCATCCTCAT
>NW_017716214.1:0-860 GCF_001865875.1 Lupinus angustifolius
TCCTCATCCCGATCCTATCCTCATCCTCATCCTATTCTCATCCTCATCCTATCCTAATCCTCGTCCTCATCCTATCCACATCCTCCTCCTCCTCCTTATCCTATCCTCACCCACATTCTCGTCCTCATTCCATCCTCCTCCTCGTCCTCATCCTATCCTCATCCTCGTTCTTGTCCTCGTCCTCGTCCTCATGCTATTCTCATCCTCGTCCTCATCCTATTCTCATCCTCATCCTCATCCTCTTCCTCATCCTCATCCTCATCCTATCCTCATCCTATCCTCATTCTACTCATCAATATATCCTCATTCCGATCCTCATCCTATCCTCATTCTCATTCTCGTCCTCATCCTCATCCTCTTCCTCATCCTCATCCTCATCCTATCCTCATCCTATCCTCATTCTACTCATCAATATATCCTCATTCCGATCCTCATCCTATCCTCATTCTCATTCTCGTCCTCATCCTCATCCTCTTCCTCATCCTCATCCTCATCCTATCCTCATCCTATCCTCATTCTACTCATCAATATATCCTCATTCCGATCCTCATCCTATCCTCATTCTCATTCTCGTCCTCATCCTCATCCTCTTCCTCATCCTCATCCTCATCCTATCCTCATCCTATCCTCATTCTACTCATCAATATATCCTCATTCCGATCCTCATCCTATCCTCATTCTCATTCTCGTCCTCATCCTCATCCTCTTCCTCATCCTCATCCTCATCCTCCTCCTCATCCTATCCTCATCCTCAACCTCATTCTCGCCCTCATCCTATCCTCGTCCTTATCCTCGTCATCAGCCTCATCCTCATCCTATTCTCATCCTCATCCTATCCTCATCCACGTCCTCATTCTCGT
>NW_017716215.1:0-7213 GCF_001865875.1 Lupinus angustifolius
GATCAATTGGGCTTTGATAGTAATGAGACAAATGTGTTATGTGCGAGAGACTCATAACCCTTTTGCCTTATGTAATCTTCATAACCAACATACTTGAGAATTTTGGTATATTCAGTGTTGGTGAATCCAAAGTCACACTCGATGCACGCAATTGTAAGATCGATGTGGATGTGATCCACAAAATGTGTTTCTTTTGAGATCCCATTGATAGAATATATAAGCATCAAAGTGATAGACAAGATGCACCTGCTAATCCAAATGCAAATGTCTCTTGTAACCCTCCTGAACATCAAACTTATGATTTCATGTTGAGTCTTCTTCATCATCTGCCATGCCTACAAATCAGATGATCATGGATGACTTATTCTCTCTTCGAGGCTACATCTCTAATCGGGTGGATGCTCTTGATGCTCAGAATCAACAAGTGTAATTTAAACTTCAATATCTTTCCTATAATATCAATAGCATGGACCTTGATGATGATAGCACTGAGCCTGATTCTTAGAATATTTGTTGTCTATGATTTCTATTTGTAATGTTGCGTGATTGTGGACATTTTTTTTTGGTTGTTTTTTTGGTTGTTTTTTTAACAATGTATGACATCATTTAAGTTTTATGCTATGTTATGTTACCTTTGTATTTGCTATATACATATTGTATGTGTGCTGGACTCTTGGATTTTCTTCTTTTTGATGAAGTCAAAAGGGGGATAAAAGTTGGGAGAATGTATTTTCTGTTTAAAATTCTTTCCGGCACAAAACTCCTAATCATAGGGGGAGCATACAAAATAGGGGGAGCATACTCAAGTCATGTCGAAATATCACAAAGTATGCTACTCTCATAAAACTACACTGTCAAGAAGATATTGGTTTGTCATCATCAAAAAGAGGATGATTTTGAAGAAGATCTTGCTCCCCACCTTGACACGATTTTGATGCAGACACCAACTTCATATAAAGAAGAAAAGGAAGAATACTTATGAAGACAATGAAGATAAAGCTTCAAGAAATTAGAATCTAAGCCTATAGATACTTTTATCCTTATACTCTATAATATACAAATAGTAGTAATGCTCAAAAGTATTTTAAAATAAAATTGAAAACTACAAGTATAAATGAAAACAATTTTCAAAATACTATGTAATAGGTTACTAGATCTAAGTAATAGGTTACTATGACTAAGTAACACGTTACCAGAACTAAGTAACAGGTTACATGAGTGGGAAACAAGTTACACAACAAAAACTGGACAGAATAATCGATTACATCATTTGAGTAACCGATTACACAATGTGATAATCAATTATTCAATTGGTTAGAATACTTGGGTAATCGATTACATCCCTTGAGTAACCGATTACACAATGTGGTAATCAAAATACTCAGTTGGACAGAATGTTGGGTAATTGATTACATCCTTTGGGTAATCGATTACACAGTGTGATAATAAATTACCCGATTGGATAGAACGTTTGGGTAATCGATTACGTCAATACTGTAATCGATTACTGAGAGTTGTTGCACCAGTTTTCAGATTCAAACTGCACAACTTTCACCCAAACGAAATGGTTTCATTCCAATCGAATCCTACCTTTTCATAGAGGTGTTATGACTGATTGGAAAGCCTATTTAAAGGCATTGAAACTCACAACTCACAAGAACAACTAACATACACAATCAAAACTTGTTTGAAATACTTGTTCTGCACTTTCTACAACTTGTTCTTAACTTTTAGATTAAATTGTCTGAAGTTGCCTTAAGTGTTGTTTCAAATATATTCAAACCTTCTGAGTATTAGTACTAAGTGTATAAAGAGTTCTCAGATTGCAAGAGTTCATTGTTTCAAATCTTGCAAAGGCAATCCTTGCCATAGTTAAATTTGTCTTCATTCAATTTGTTGAATTACTTTGTTTCATAATGGTGTGTTAAGAAAGGGGATATAGTAACTTTGAAAGGTTGTTTCCAAAGAGTGACATAGGTATTAGAGAGTGAGTAAGGTAAAAGGAAGTCTAAGGGTCAGAAGTTGTAATTAATACTCTTAATATCTAGTGAAGAAATATCTTGTGGCGCAAGAGTACTGGATGTAACCTTCAATGGACAAGAAGGTGAACCAATATAAAAATATCTGAGTACTCTCTTCTCCCTTATCTCCTTAATATTTGATATTTTTTGCATAACGTTTCTCCTGCTATTAACTATGAAACTTGCAGAAACATCTGTTCACTGATTTAAGACAACTAATACACCCCTCTTGTTTGCCATCTTAGTCTTACAAACAAGAATTTAAAAAATGAGAACGTGTGTAGTTGTACTATTGGATCTTGTAGACATAAATTAAATTCACGTCATCACGAGGTCATAGAATGCAATATTTCAAAACACGCCAAGCTTGGAGTCTTGGAAAGATTTATCTATGAAAATTAGGTTCGAGGACCTGTTAAGCAAGAATTTTAAAAAACGAGAATGCATATCATTCTACTACTAGATCTTAGAAACATAAATTAATTTCATGTCAGGCTCGAGGTTTTAGAAAGTATGACTTTTAAGCATGTTAGTCTTAGGATCTTGGAAAGATTGATTTAAGCACATCATGATCGAGTACCTAGTAAGCAAGATTTTAAAACTAGAACATATATCACTGTATTGTCGGATCTAGGAGAATTAAATTAATTTCAAGTCAAGCATAAGGCCATGGTAAGAGAAATTGAAATCATGTAGAGTATTAACCTAGAGTCCTCCAAAAACATGTAAGTGTGTTTTATTTAGGATATGGGAAGGATAACCTAAATTTTTATCTCTCACAATTCATAAATTGGGACTTTTTGTCCCGAAAAAACTGACCAAGCCTAATGCTATAAGAATGCCATTTTACTTTGATGTCATTGTGATACAATCACGACTAATTTCCACAAAATTATTGTTGATGTGCTCAACACCCTAGGGGTGAATTTCATTTATATCATTCCCTTCGACTTAAAGTCCTAGGTAAAACCTCTAGTTACAACATACCCTTCAACGGGCCCCAGGGATCAATTTTAGCTACAACATGCCCTTCGATGGGCTCAACACCCTAGGGATGAATTTCACATCATATTAGGAGTCTAGATTTATATCATTTGATTTCAGGCTATTATTAAATTTTAGTTGCCACATACCCATTTATTAGCTCAATGCCCTAGGGATAAATTTTATGTAACAAGCTTAGAGTTATACCATTTAATTATGAATTAGCTATAACAATGTAATAAATGTCAAAGCTATCATGGCATTTTATTGTATTGTAATCAAGACTATATTTCTCCCAAAATAGGGTACCTTACTCTAAGGGCATACAAAATGCATTATTATATCATACCCATCACATTCATGCATACCACTCACCAATTCATATATACATTCATTCGAAAATGTATCAACCATTCATACATTCGATCTATCAAAATAAAAATATATCATTCATACATCTACCCATTCACGTATTGATTAAAAATAATTTTTTTTTATTAAAACAACGTATTTCAGGCATTATCATGCATCACCATAAAACATCTAAAAGGAAAAAAATAAATCAATTCATTCATCTTCAAATGCATTGAAAAACAGTATGCTGACATATTCTCTGCATAAAAATCATATCCTCATATCGCTCACACCCCCATTCTTTCACACACCTCATACAAAAATCATACATTTCTAAATTCATTGTCAAGAGTGCTCATGAATTGAAAATATAGTTTTAAAGGTAATATTATTGGATTCGAATGAAGCTATCAAGAAAGAAGGAAAGGAACAAATTTATATGGGTCATCCTTCCTCACAAGACTACATAGGATAAGCATGTTGCCCATGTCGACATGCCAACCTCAGGAACTGACTTGCAAACTTCTCTTTATGTGAAAGCTACATTTGCCTAGGACAACCCCCACCATTCCTCTGCTCCTTACAATTCTATGAATCCTCAAAAAATTGAGAAGATCAAGGCCATTGAAAAAGGATTAAAATCATTGAGGAAGTAAATTCCTATGGTCCAAAGAACGTTACAAACATGAGTTTGGTCTCTGATTTGGTGATGCCTCTAATATTCAAGATGCCGAAATTTGACAAGTATCAAGGAACCTCGTGTCTTAAGGATCATCTCACCATGCATGCTAGAATAATGTCTCCATACATCAAGGATGACAATTTGCTAGCCCATGTCTTTCAAGAGAGTTTTGCTAAAGCTGTCATCACTTGATAATGTCTTGAATGTTCTCATATTCAATTTTTAAGGAATTTTTAATTTTTTCTTTAAGTAAGTAATATGAATACAATATTGATCTAGCTCCTGATAGGATGATACTCAAGAAAGTGCCCAAAAAAATGATGAGACATTCAAGTAGTATGTCCAACGATGGGCAGGAATGTCTGCTTAGGTGAAACCCAAACTAATTGATGAAGATAATGCTTCAATGTTTATCAATACCTTTCAACCACCATTCTTTGATTTGTTTTTGGGAAATGTCTCTTTAGACTTTCGTCAATTGATAACCATAAGGGGGGAGAATATAAAATTGGCTAGGGAGTGGCATGATTGAGAAGAACTCAACCAAGAGTGTAATTAAAGTGATGCCACAAGTGAAGAGATGGAGGAGGAAACCTCTTATGTGACTATCATTCAGAATTGGCCATATGTAAGAGACACTGGGAGATTATTGGGCTAGCCTGTTACCTACAAAAGACTATTAAATTTTGGTCGGATGAATGGTCCAAGCAAAATATGTGCATGAACACCGAAAACTAGAGTCAAAGTTAACAATCCATAATACTATTGCTCGACAATATTAGCTTTACAATTTTTGTAATATAGTGCCAAGTTGTCATATATGTTGGGTAATATATAAGACTTTGCATTGATTAATAGTTATTTTTTTAACATTAAATTATTTTCTAATGATGAATTATTTTTTAATGGTGAAATATTTTATTCTAGGTAAGAAATTTAAGCATGTTGAGTCATACTTATAGCATGTTGGTTTCCTTTTTGAATTGGAGAGAAGAACTGGTGCGAAAAGCATCGAAATTCAATGTTCCAAGAAAGCTAGAAATCACTACCTTATCGGGGTTTGCAACTTTTTAGACAAAAAAGGCAAATATGGTACGGTTGCACAGTTTTCGCAAGCAAAATATTTAAATTTTTATCTAAACTACGTTATAGTGTTCAAAGATAAAGTTTTAAATAACAACGTTGATGGAGACAGACAATCAAATAGATGATAGAGAATAAAAAGGAGAGAAAACACATAAAAATTTATTAACGAAGATAAGCCAATTATGATTATATCTCATGAAGTGTTGAACAACTACCAATATGTTAGATAATATGATTGTTGTTGAAATTTGATATGAGTTGTGTTAAGTTCGGTTTCTTTTCAACTAATGGAAGAATTTATTTACAAGGATTTTTTTCTTTACTATATTTACACTCAAATTTCTTTCAATATTTAATTATAGTATAATATAGGCATATGTTGATCCCACAAGGAATTGCAATGGAAATGTTAAGCATATTTTATTTTACATCAATAAGAAGAAGAAAATATAGTTTGAATGGTTTGTGTTTACAAATGAAATAAAGTTTGAAGAAAAGTAACACAACTATTTACAATTCAAGAGAACAATATGTTTGGAAAAATGGAAGTAAAGTTCTTTAACATGTCAATATCAAAATGATTTGCTTATACAAGTTATTTTTGGTATGCTTGATTTCACAACACATCAGTTCTTAACTAACCTCCACAGGCTTGGCCAATGCAAATGATTTTTAAGCCTTGTTTAATACACAACCCCTTATTGGTTTGCGCACGACGAAATGAGCCTGTCACTTCTCATTTCAGCTTTCCAAATGTTTGATAGCCTTGAAAACAAATTGTTTATTTCAAATGCTTAGATATGGAAAACGATCTAATCCTTCGTCTCGACATCAGATCATTTGTTGATTCACCCAACAAAAAGACCGGATCTAAAAATTATATTTTAGGTGATCAATCTAAAATAAGCATTAGGAGTAAAAGGAATGGATCTATAAAATCAAAGCATTTAACTTACATTAAGAGATTAGAATGAATACATAGAGTTAAAGAATGTTACATCATACTACAAATCGTGAGGATAAACTATCGAAGCATAGTTACTTTTTGCTCCAAGTGATGATTCGAGATGAAGCTCCTAAATCTCACTTTCCCACTCATATTCTCTCTGAATTTGTAAAGGAAAATAAAATACCCAATGACATCAAATATTACAACAAATATATCAACAGAATCATCATCAAAGATGTGGTAAATCAACTATGCTTTTGGCGTTAGTAAATCAGAAACATGAGAAACAAGCCATATATTTGACAAAATAAAAGTGGTTTACACTTGGGTTAATTGATTCATGCAGAATTTTAAAATTGGACCTTGTCTTGTGGTTGCTCTCTTTTCTGGCTCCAAACCTTGAATGTAAAGACTTGTGCGGACATCCATCTTATTGTGACTCCATGGTTATTCATGCAGGAAGTAAAAAGTGCACATGAGATGACCACACATTGCACCCTTTCTCTGCCATATGTCCTGCTTTGTCACTCACCTTTACCTAGTGCCAATGCTTAACACGCATCAGCAACACGAGATTTTCTTTGTTGGTTTTGACATTGTATCCTCTATACCTTCTCGCTTTTCGTGCAAGCATATACTGTTATGTTTCCTTTTTTATTTTAATAACAATAACAATAATAGTAATGAATAGTAAATAAAACTAGAATAATAATGTCAATGAATGAGGTTTATTCTATAATTAATAAAAAATGTAACACATGTGTTATTGTGATAGTTTTATTAAGAATAAACGATGATTTATGAATAATAAAATGATGGACTTATAATTTGTGAATCATAAGAAGTAGAAAGTAAATAATTTTCAATGAAGGATAAATCTGTCAAATAATGTTTTACTCAATCTAGGATGGGTTTTGAAATTTATAGGAGAAATAAGAAAATTTGGGTAAAATTAATTTTTCATTAAAATTAGAGTTTTAAGTGATTTCTTAAATAAAAAAAATACAAAACATAATTCTTGGGATTAAAGGGAATAAATCCAAACTATAGATTCTGGGGACACCAATATTAGAGATGAAATAAAGTACATGAATCCAAACTACAATGAATTTCAGTTTCCTCCTATTAAATTGTACA
>NW_017716216.1:0-560 GCF_001865875.1 Lupinus angustifolius
GTAATTGCTTTAGATTACTCTATGTTTTTGTTGTAAAAAGTGTTGTAACTTTGGGAATCTCAAGGTGTCTTACCACCAACGAGATTGTGTTGTATCTTCATTAGCTTAGAGTTCTTGATAGAAAGAATAGGTTCTTGGCTGGGGCTACAACGCAAGAAAGGTTTTCTTGGGCGGTAGGAAGGGAGTCAAACCAAGGAACAATGTTCTTTAGTTTCAAGTGAATGTCCAAGTGTTGTAATTGGAAGAATTGCTTGTAAAACATTATTTCAATTATAGTGAAGAAAAATCTGCCAGATTAGCCGGGAGGCCTGGATGTAGTTTGCAAGTGGACACGCAAACGAACGAGGATAAAAATCGTGTTGCAGAATTTTTTTCTCTCTCTCTTTATTGCTTTAATGGGTGACTTTGTATAGTTGTTTTAATTGCTATATTATGTTTCTATACTATACTATTGTAACTCTGATATATTTGTAAGCTCTGTATATTCGTTTAAATCTCGGTTGATTGCCGTGCAAGAAACCGAATCTGTTTGTGTAATCTGAGCTGTTTTAATCGATTAA
>NW_017716217.1:0-239 GCF_001865875.1 Lupinus angustifolius
TATTTCGCATGTTACCTAGCGAATCAATCAGTGATATGCAAAAGCGATTTACTCATATCGTGAATCATTTAGGTGCTCTACATAAATCTTTTGCCAGAGGAGAATTAACTAATAAAGTTTTACGTTGTCTTCACAGGAAATGGCAACCAAAAGTGACTGCAATTGTGGAATCCAAAAATCTGGACTCTATTCCTCTAGCTACATTGTTTGGAAAGCTTCAAGAGCATGAAATGGAATTG
>NW_017716218.1:0-414 GCF_001865875.1 Lupinus angustifolius
TCCTCATAAATGAACAAAAAATAAGCAAACTACAAAAAGAATTAGATGAATTGAAATTAGAAAATGAAACATTAGACCTCATCTATTCTTGTAGCACATGTACCTGCTCTGAAAATAATTTATGTCAAAAACCTGTTTGTGAGACTTGCGAGACTTTTCAAGAAGACAATTTTAAACTTAATGAAAAACTCACGTCTCACAAACAGTCAACAACAATTAGAGACTATGCTAAGTCAAACAAGAAACGTTGGTGATCATACAGGACTAGGTTATACTCGCCCTACAAGGAACAAAAGACCATATAGAAAACCTGTAGCTCGTCCTAAAAATAAATATCACAAGCACACACCTACATGTTTTTACTGCAATACATATGGTCATACCTCATATTCATGTTACATCAGAAAGTATGGT
>NW_017716219.1:0-252 GCF_001865875.1 Lupinus angustifolius
AATGTTAAATTTGTTGGTCATCGTATATATAATATTTACATGGTTAATTTGGATGATGTCACTACATTATTTTCAAAATGCTTTATCTTTAAAGAAGATGACATCTAGCTTTAGCATAGACGCGTTGCACCTATCCATGTAAAACATCTAGATAAATTATCATCATACGAATTAGTTGAGGGGCTACCAAAACTAAATTTTAAAACTAAAGAGATTTGTGACACTTGCCAAAAGTGTAAACAAACCAAAAAC
>NW_017716220.1:0-1238 GCF_001865875.1 Lupinus angustifolius
AAGTGACGCGTTCAAAACTTTTAAGAATCTTGCCAAGCAAATCCAAAACCAACTTAACCTGAAAATAGTATATATACGTAGTGATCACGAGGGAGAATTTGAGAACTTTCAGTTCGACAAATTCTGTGATAAGCGTGGCATTATACATCAATTCTCTGCTCCTCGTACTCCACAACAAAATGGAGTTGTTGAGAGAGAAAAATCGTGTTTCAGAAGAATTAGCGAGAACCATACTTAATGAAAGTAATATCCCCAAATACTTCTGGGCAGATGCAGTGCATACTGCATGTTATGTTATAAATCGAGTACTTCTAAGGCCTAATATAAATAAAACTCCTTATGAACTTTTGAAAGACAGTAAACCAAACATATCCCATCTTCACGCTTTCAGATGCAAATGTTTCATATTAAATAATGGAAAGCGGGCTTTAGGAAAATTCGATTCAAAAGCCGATGAGGGAATATTTTTGGGATACTCGATTCATAGCAACATAGCAAAGCCTTTAGAGTCTTTAATAAATATTTAATGCAAGTAGAAGAGTCTATCCATGTACAATTTGACGAATCTTCTCCAAAAGAGAAGAGAAAGGTCGTGTCTGATGATGTTGCAGGTGCTTTAGAAGAAGCATACTCAAAAGACGTGAATAATGAAAAAGCAACCAATGAAGAATGTCAGACCAGATCTGAGAAGCATTCAGATATGCCTGCTATGTGGAAAACCAAGAAAGCTCACCCAATCGACAAAGTAATAGGTGACATATCTACGGGAGTGGTAACCCGTAGTTCCTTATGAAATTTTTGCAATTTTGTAGCTTTTGTATCTCAGATTGAGCCTAAAACCATTGATGAGGCCATTGAGGAAGTGCACTGGGGTATAGCTATGCAAGAAGAGCTAAACCAGTTCGAACGTAACAGTGTTTGGGACTTGGTCCCTAAACCTAAAGATCAATCCATGATTGGTACCAGATGGGTCTTTAGAAACAAACTTGATGAATCAGGCTTAATCATTCGAAATAAGGCACGCTTGGTGGCCAAAGCCTACAACCAGGAGGAAGGTATCGACTATAACGAAACCTATGCCCCTGTAGCCATATTAGAGGCCATCAGGATGCTTCTTTCCTTTGCATCCATTATGAGTTTCAAATTATTTCAAATGGACGTAAAAAGCGCCTTCTTGAACGGTTACATTCAAGAAGAAGTTTATGTTGACCAACCGCCTGGCTTTGAAAATTTTAAAT
>NW_017716221.1:0-1326 GCF_001865875.1 Lupinus angustifolius
TTGGTTAACACAACGCTTTTTATTCGAAAATCAGAAAATCATGTATTACTTGTACAAATCTATGTGGATGACATAATATTTGGATCTACTAATGATATTCTCTGTAAAGAGTTTTCTGAGATGATGCAGGGAGAGTTCGAAATGTCTTTGATGGGAGAACTCACATTCTTTCTGGGACTTCAAATAAAGCAACAAGAAAGTGGGATATTCATTCATCAGGAGAAGACATACCTGCAAAAAGATCACTTGCTTTTCTCAAGTACCCAATTGATACTGGGTCCTTTTCTATTAGTAATCGAGGAATCATCTCCCTTCTTTATCCACATATAAACGCTGCTAGGTGTACCATACTTTCTGATGTAACATGAATATGAGGTATGACCATATGTATTGCAGTAAAAACATGTAGGTGTGTGCTTGTGATATTTATTTTTAGGACGAGCTACAGGTTTTCTATATGGTCTTTTGTTCCTTGTAGGGCGAGTATAACCTAGTCCTGTATGATCACCAACGTTTCTTGTTTGACTTAGCATAGTCTCTAATTGTTGTTGACTGTTTGTGAGATGGGAGTTTTTCATTAAGTTTAAAATTGTCTTCTTGAAAAGTCTCGCAAGTACATAGACAGGTTTTTGACATAAATTATTTTCAGAGCAGTTACATGTGCTACAAGAATAGATGAGGTCTAATGTTTCATTTTCTAATTTCAATTCATCTAATTCTTTTTGTAGTTTGCTTATTTTTTGTTCATTTATGAGGATTACCCTTTTTCTATCAACGTTTATCCTAGCCAATTTCTTTAGTTCTTCATATAACTCGACATAAGCCTCATATAAAACATCATAAGGAGGTGAGTCATCAGAAGTGGATGAGGTTTCAGAATATACCTCATGATTATTTTCGTGTGTGCTTGAATTCCCATCGTTATCAGATCTAGCCATCAAACATAACTTTGCTGACTCCTCCTCACTATAGGTGCTTGATGTCATTTCCTCCTCAGGAACATCTCATACGATGTAGACCTTACTCTAAAATTCTAACACAAGTCTCATATAACATGACAATGTATTAGTTGAAAACAGATTTTACAGAATACAAAATCTTCAAAAAAAACATTAACGAATGCATGAACATGTGAGGAGAAATGATGAGAAATTAAATATGAAATGCCTCTCAATCCTAAAACATAGAATTCTCTCTTTTCTAATCTCACAAATGCAATGTCATATAGATGCAACAATTAAAACGAAATATGCTCTAACTCTCTAAAAAATGCAACATGCAAGTTATGGCTTCAGTTCTGAAAACGCAGTTTATAAAGAATCATTT
>NW_017716222.1:0-7802 GCF_001865875.1 Lupinus angustifolius
ATTATAAATGACATATCTCAAAACTTAAAATGATTTAAAGTTTTATGCATATGAGACATGTAATGAGTTTACCTAAGCCTTAGACTCAACCTAAACTAATTACTAGTCTAAGTCTAATACCAATCTGAGACTTAAGCATGTTGATTTGTTGATGATCTTCAAGCTCTTATAATTACAAGTTGTCCTCATCAAAACTAAACACATAGTGAGAAAGCTTTCCAAAGTGCTCCTCTTGACATGCGCACTTTCAAACTCCACCATTAATTTTTCGGATATGTAAACGTTGTATGCAAGCAACAACGCTCATATAAGGAAGCTTTGTTACTGTATCATCTTCAACAACGCTTCTTTAATAAAGCGTTGATGAATATATCTAAATTAACAGCACCACCTTAAACATGTGTTGTTAAACAGAACTCATTCAAGTCAGCGCTAACATCACTAATTTCAACAGTGCTTTTTCAGGCCTGCGCTGTTGAAGTTATATCCACCTATCCAAATGGATAGAGCTTTCTTGAATGAGTGATATGGATGTTCTTCCACATCGTTTTAAACAACATTGTTCTAGCAAGCCTGGTTGAAGGACCATGGTTTATTGCGGTATCTAGTGTAGTGATAGAGTGGATGGGAGGATTTAGATTCATGACAAAGGGGTTAATACTCGGTTTAGAATGCCTATCAAGTGTTGCAACAAGTGGATAGAAGCTGTAAAAGTGTTGTTTTCAAAACAATGTGGGCATGTAATGTCCCACCAAAGATGAAATGTTTAGTATGATGAATTCTATTAGACGGGGTCCTAACAAAGAGGAACCTTACTTATAGGGGAATCGTAGGAGCATATGGCCCTCCGTGTTGTGCTCTTTGTGGTGTGGATGATGAATTAATAAACCACTTGTTCTTCTCTTGTTCAAAATCTTATCATGTTTGGGAAAATTTCTATTTGAGGTTTGGTCTTAACTCAATTTTACACAATGACACTTGACAAACATTTTCTCTCATGCGAGCATGACTAGGATGATCAACAAGAATAAACAGTTGTAGATTCCCTTTGATTCTCCACTATTTAGAATATTTGGTATGTCAAGAACAACGTTATATTCGAGAATGTGAGGTTCAACTTAGATAAGGTGATGGAACTTATTTTCTTGCACTCTTGGAATCTCCTCTTTGCCCATTTTAATAATTTCAACTTCTCATTTGTGGAGGGGTGTTGCACCCTTCCACTTGTTCTCCTAATCTTATTTATATTATTAATAAAGTTCATTACTAATAAAAAAAAGACGGTGTTAAGGTTTGAGTTTTTATTGTCACAATTGTGTAGGCTTGATAAGAAACCGAGATGATAGATAGCAAAGTTACTAAGGGTACCTATTCTTCCTAAAACACATTTTCTACTAATTATAGAATAAACGTCATTCATTAAGATTATTATTATTTATGATTACTATTCTAGTTTTATTTAGTATTCATTATTATTCTTGTTATTGAAATAAAAAAGAAAACATAACAATATATGCTTAGGGGAAACAATAGAGGAAAGTACTAATATGCTAATCTTGTGCCACGTGTACAATTTAATAGGAGGAAACTGAAATTCATTGTAGTTTGGATTCATGTACTTTATTTCATCTCTAATATTGGTGTCCCCAGAATCTATAGTTTGGATTTATTCCCTTTAATCCCAAGAATTATGTTTTGTATTTTTTTTATTTAAGAAATCACTTAAAACTCTAATTTTAATGAAAAATTAATTTTACCCAAATTTTCTTATTTCTCCTATAAATTTCAAAACCCATCCTAGATTGAGTAAAACATTATTTGACAGATTTATCCTTCATTGAAAATTATTTACTTTCTACTTCTTATGATTCACAAATTATAAGTCCATCATTTTATTATTCATAAATCATCGTTTATTCTTAATAAAACTATCACAATAACACATGTGTTACATTTTTTATTAATTATAGAATAAACCTCATTCATTGACATTATTATTCTAGTTTTATTTACTATTCATTACTATTATTGTTATTGTTATTAAAATAAAAAAGGAAACATAACAGTATATGCTTGCACAAAAAGCGAGAGGGTATAGAGGATACAATGTCAAAACCAACAAAGAAAATCTCGTGTTGCTGATGCGTGTTAAGCATTGGCACTAGGTAAAGGTGAGTGACAAAGCAGGACATATGGCAGAGAAAGGGTGCAATGTGTGGTCATCTCATGTGCACTTTTTACTTCCTGCATGAATAACCATGGAGTCACAATAAGATGGATGTCCACACAAGTCTTTACATTCAAGGTTTGGAGCCAGAAAAGAGAGCAACCACAAGACAAGGTCCAATTTTAAAATTCTGCATGAATCAATTAACCCAAGTGTAAACCACTTTTATTTTGTCAAATATATGGCCTGTTTCTCATGTTTCTGATTTACTAACGCCGAAAGTATAGTTGATTTACCACATCTTTGATGATGATTCTGTTGATATATTTGTTGTAATATTTGATGTCATTGGGTATTTTATTTTCCTTTACAAATTCAGAGAGAATATGAGTGGGAAAGTGAGATTTAGGAGCTTCATCTCGAATCATCACTTGGAGCAAAAAGTAACTATGCTTCGATAGTTTATCCTCATGATTTGGAGTATGATGTAACATTCTTTAACTCTATGTATTCATTCTAATCTCTTAATGTAAGTTAAATGCTTTGATTTTATAGATCCATTCCTTTTACTCCTAATGCTTATTTTAGATTGATCACCTAAAATATAATTTTTAGATCCGGTCTTTTTGTTGGGTGAATCAACAAATGATCTGATGTCGAGACGAAGGATTATATCGTTTTCCATATCTAAGCATTCGAAATAAACAATTTGTTTTCAAGGCTATCAAACATTTGGAAAGCTGAAATGAGAAGTGATAGGCTCATTTCGTCGTGTGCAAACCAATAAGGGGTTGTGTATTAAACAAGGCTTGAAAATCATTTGCATTGGCCATGCCTCTGGAGGTTAAATCATTTTGGTGTTCATGCACATATTTTGCTTGGACCATTCATCCGACCAAAATTTAATAGTCTTTTGTAGGTAACAGGCTAGCCCAATAATCTCCCATATATGTGTCTCTTACATATGGCCAATTCTGAATGATAGTCGCAGAAGAGGTTTCGTCCTCCATCTCTTCACTTGTAGCATCACTTTAATTACACTCTTGGTTGAGTTCTTCTCAATCATGCCACTCCCTAGCCAATTTTATATTCTCCCCCCTTATGGTTATCAATTGACGAAAGTCTAAAGAGACATTTCCCAAAAACAAATCAAAGAATGGTGGTTGAAAGGTATTGATAAACATTGAAGCATTATCTTCATCAATTAGTTTGGGTTTCACCTAAGCAGACATTCCTGCCCATCGTTGGACATACTACTTGAATGTCTCATCATTTTTTTGGGCACTTTCTTGAGTATCATCCTATCAGGAGCTAGATCAATATTGTATTCATATTACTTACTTAAAGAAAAAATTAAAAATTCCTTAAAAATTGAATATGAGAACATTCAAGACATTATCAAGTGATGGCAGCTTTAGCAAGACTCTCTTGAAAAACATGGACTAGCAAATTGTCATCCTTGATGTATGGAGACATTATTCTAGCATGCAAGGTGAGATGATCCTTAAGACACGACGTTCCTTGATACTTGTCAAATTACGGCATCTTGAATATTAGACACATCACCAAATCAGAGACCAAACTCATGGTTGTAACGTTCTTTGGACCATAGGAATTTACTTCGTCAATGATTTTAATCATTTTTCAATGGCCTTGATCTTCTCAATTTTTTGAGGATTCATAGAATTGTAAGGAGCAGAGGAATGGTGGGGGTTGTCCTAGGCAAATGTAGCTTTCACATAAAGAGAAGTTTGCAAGTCAGTTCCTGAGGTTGGCATGTCGACATGGGCAACATGCTTATCCTATGTAGTCTTGTGATAAAGGATGACCCATATAAATTTGTTCCTTTCCTTCTTTCTTGATAGCTTCATTCGAATCCAATAATATTACCTTTAAAACTATATTTTCAATTTATGAGCACTCTTGACAATGAATTTAGAAATGTATGATTTTTGTATGAGGTGTGTGAAAGAATGGGGTGTGTGAGCGATATGAGGATATGATTTTTATGCAGAGAATATGGCAGCATACTATTTTTCAATGCATTTGAAGATGAATGAATTGATTTATTTTTTTCCTTTTAGATGTTTTATGGTGATGCATGATAATGCCTGAAATACGTTGTTTTAATAAAAAAAAATTATTTTTAATCAATACGTGAATGGGTAGATGTATGAATGATATATTTTTATTTTGATAGATCGAATGTATGAATGGTTGATACATTTTCGAATGAATGTATATATGAATTGGTGAGTGGTATGCATGAATGTGATGGGTATGATATAATAATACATTTTGTATGCCCCTAGAGTGAGGTACCCTATTTTGGGAGAAATATAGTCTTGGTTACAATACAATAAAATGCCATGATAGCTTTGACATTTATTACATTGTTATAGCTAATTCATAATTAAATGGTATAACTCTAAGCTTGTTACATAAAATTTATCCCTAGGGCATTGAGCTAATAAATGGGTATGTGGCAACTAAAATTTAATAATAGCCTGAAATCAAATGATATAAATCTAGACTCCTAATATGATGTGAAATTCATCCCTAGGGTGTTGAGCCCATCGAAGGGCATGTTGTAGCTAAAATTGATCCCTGGGGCCCGTTGAAGGGTATGTTGTAACTAGAGGTTTTACCTAGGACTTTAAGTCGAAGGGAATGATATAAATGAAATTCACCCCTAGGGTGTTGAGCACATCAACAATAATTTTGTGGAAATTAGTCGTGATTGTATCACAATGACATCAAAGTAAAATGGCATTCTTATAGCATTAGGCTTGGTCAGTTTTTTCGGGACAAAAAGTCCCAATTTATGAATTGTGAGAGATAAAAATTTAGGTTATCCTTCCCATATCCTAAATAAAACACACTTACATGTTTTTGGAGGACTCTAGGTTAATACTCTACATGATTTCAATTTCTCTTACCATGGCCTTATGCTTGACTTGAAATTAATTTAATTCTCCTAGATCCGACAATACAGTGATATATGTTCTAGTTTTAAAATCTTGCTTACTAGGTACTCGATCATGATGTGCTTAAATCAATCTTTCCAAGATCCTGAGACTAACATGCTTAAAAGTCATACTTTCTTAAACCTCGAGCCTGACATGAAATTAATTTATGTTTCTAAGATCCAGTAGTAGAATGATATGCATTCTCGTTTTTTAAAATTCTTGCTTAACATGTCCTCGAACCTAATTTTCATAGATAAATCTTTCCAAGACTCCAAGCCTGGCGTGTTTTGAAATATTGCAATCTATGACCTCGTGATGACGTGAATTTAATTTATGTCTACAAGATCCAATAGTACAACTACACACGTTCTCATTTTTTAAATTCTTGTTTGTAAGACTAAGATGGCAAACAAGAGGGGTGTATTAGTTGTCTTAAATCAGTGACAGATGTTTCTGCAAGTTTCATAGTTAATAGCAGCAGAAACGTTATGCAAAAAATATCAAATAAATTTAAGGAGATAAGGGAGAAGAGAGTACTCAGATATTTTTATATTGGTTCACCTTCTTGTCCATTGAAGGTTATATCCAGTACTCTGGCACCACAAGATATTTCTTCACTAGATATTAAGAGTATTAATTAAAACTTCTGACCCTTAGACTTCCTTTTACCTTACTCACTCTCTAATACCTATGTCACTCTTTGGAAACAACCTTTCAAAGTTACTATATCCCCTTTCTTAACACACCATTATGAAACAAAGTAATTCAACAAATTGAATGAAGACAAATTTAACTATGGCAAGGATTGCCTTTGCAAGATTTGAAACAATGAACTCTTGCAATCTGAGAACTCTTTATACACTTAGTACTAATACTCTGAAGGTTTGAATATATTTGAAACAACACTTAAGGCAACTTCAGAAAATTTAATCTAAAAGTTAAGAACAAGTTGTAGAAAGTGCAGAACAAGTATTTCAAACAAGTTTTGATTGTGTATGTTAGTTGTTCTTATGAGTTGTGAGTTTCAATGCCTTTAAATAGGCTTTCCAATCAGTCATAACACCTCTATGAAAAGGTAGGATTCGATTGGAATGAAACCATTTCGTTTGGGTG
This sequence comes from Lupinus angustifolius, assembly GCF_001865875.1. Taxonomy (NCBI): domain Eukaryota; kingdom Viridiplantae; phylum Streptophyta; class Magnoliopsida; order Fabales; family Fabaceae; genus Lupinus; species Lupinus angustifolius. The sequence goes on from NW_017716222.1 coordinate 6,250, forward strand.
AAAGTTGTGCAGTTTGAATCTGAAAACTGGTGCAACAACTCTCAGTAATCGATTACAGTATTGACGTAATCGATTACCCAAACGTTCTATCCAATCGGGTAATTTATTATCACACTGTGTAATCGATTACCCAAAGGATGTAATCAATTACCCAACATTCTGTCCAACTGAGTCTTTTGATTACCACATTGTGTAATCGGTTACTCGAGGGATGTAATCGATTACCTAAGTATTCTAACCAATTGAATAATTGATTATCACATTGTGTAATTGGTTACTCAAATGATGTAATCGATTATTCTGTCCAGTTTTTGTTGTGTAACTTGTTTCTCACTCATGTAACCTGTTACTTAGTTCTAGTAACGTGTTACTTAGTCATAGTAACCTATTACTTAGATCTAGTAACCTATTACATAGTATTTTGAAAATTGTTTTCATTTATACTTGTAGTTTTCAATTTTATTTTAAAATACTTTTGAGCATTACTACTATTTGTATAGTATAGAGTATAAGGATAAAAGTATCTATAGGCTTAGATTCTAATTTCTTGAAGCTTTATCTTCATTGTCTTCATAAGTATTCTTCCTTTTCTTCTTTATATGAAGTTGGTGTCTGCATCAAAATCGTGTCAAGGTGGGGTGCAAGATCTTCTTCAAAATCATCCTCTTTTTGATGATGACAAACCAATATCTTCTTGACAGTGTAGTTTTATGAGAGTAGCATACTTTGTGATATTTCGACATGACTTGAGTATGCTCCCCCCCTATTTTGTATGCTCCCCCTTTGATTTGGAGTTTTGTGCCGGAAAGAATTTTAAACAGAAAATACATTCTCCCAACTTTTATCCCCCTTTTGACTTCATCAAAAAGAAGAAAATCCAAGAGTCCAGCACACATACAATATGTATATAGCAAATACAAAGGTAACATAACATAGCATAAAACTTAAATGATGTCATACATTGTTAAAAAACAACCAGAAAAACAACCCAAAAAAAATGTCCACAATCACACAACATTACAAATAGAAATCATAGACAAGAAATGTTCTAGGACTTGGGTTCAGTGCTATCATCATCAAGGTCCATGCTATTGATATTATACGAAAGATATTGAAGTTTGAATTACACTTGTTGATTCTGAGCATCAAGAGCATCCACCCGATTAGAGATGTAGCCTCGAAGAGAGAATAAGTCATCCATGATCATCTGATTTGTAGGCATGGCAGATGATGAAGAAGACTCAACATGAAATCATAAGTTTGATGTTCAGGAGGGTTACAAGAGACATTTGCATTTGGATTAGCAGGTGCATCTTGTCTATCACTTTGATGCTTATATATTCTATCAATGGGATCTCAAAAGAAACACATTTTGTGGATCACATCCACATCGATCTTACAATTGCGTGCATCGAGTGTGACTTTGGATTCACCAACACTGAATATACCAAAATTCTCAAGTATGTTGGTTATGAAGATTACATAAGGCAAAAGGGCTATGAGTCTCTCGTACATACCACTTTTGTCTCATTACTATCAAAGCCCAATTGATC
>NW_017716223.1:0-2730 GCF_001865875.1 Lupinus angustifolius
TTTTGAAAATTGTTTTCATTTATACTTGTAGTTTTCAATTTTATTTTAAAATACTTTTGAGCATTACTACTATTTGTATAGTATAGAGTATAAGGATAAAAGTATCTATAGGCTTAGATTCTAATTTCTTGAAGCTTTATCTTCATTGTCTTCATAAGTATTCTTCCTTTTCTTCTTTATATGAAGTTGGTGTCTGCATCAAAATCGTGTCAAGGTGGGGTGCAAGATCTTCTTCAAAATCATCCTCTTTTTGATGATGACAAACCAATATCTTCTTGACAGTGTAGTTTTATGAGAGTAGCATACTTTGTGATATTTCGACATGACTTGAGTATGCTCCCCCCCTATTTTGTATGCTCCCCCTTTGATTTGGAGTTTTGTGCCGGAAAGAATTTTAAACAGAAAATACATTCTCCCAACTTTTATCCCCCTTTTGACTTCATCAAAAAGAAGAAAATCCAAGAGTCCAGCACACATACAATATGTATATAGCAAATACAAAGGTAACATAACATAGCATAAAACTTAAATGATGTCATACATTGTTAAAAAACAACCAGAAAAACAACCCAAAAAAAATGTCCACAATCACACAACATTACAAATAGAAATCATAGACAAGAAATGTTCTAGGACTTGGGTTCAGTGCTATCATCATCAAGGTCCATGCTATTGATATTATACGAAAGATATTGAAGTTTGAATTACACTTGTTGATTCTGAGCATCAAGAGCATCCACCCGATTAGAGATGTAGCCTCGAAGAGAGAATAAGTCATCCATGATCATCTGATTTGTAGGCATGACAGCTGATGAAGAAGACTCAACATGAAATCATAAGTTTGATGTTCAGGAGGGTTACAAGAGACATTTGCATTTGGATTAGCAGGTGCATCTTGTCTATCACTTTGATGCTTATATATTCTATCAATGGGATCTCAAAAGAAACACATTTTGTGGATCACATCCACATCGATCTTACAATCGCGTGCATCAAGTGTGACTTTGGATTCACCGACACTGAATATACCAAAATGCTCAAGTATGTTGGTTATGAAGATTACATAAGGCAAAAGGGCTATGAGTCTCTCGTACATACCACTTTTGTCTCATTACTATCAAAGCCCAATTGATCTCCAGGTTATCCTTAAGAGTATACATCAATTGTAGTTCCATGTTATTAATTTGAGAATGATTTGAAAATTTTAGAAGAATGCATAGCTCAGAAAGTAATAAAGCAAACAATCTTCAAGATTGAGATTTTCTACAACAAGGATATCTCTACCCTTTACAGTTTCACCTAAACCTAGTTGCTTACGCATTTCGATTTCCCGTTTAGAGAATCTACACATAGAGTAGGAGAACTCTTTTCTATCATAATTATCCTATTCACATGCAAGACCGAAATCTTTTATATTACCTTTATAGGGTAGATTACAACATATTGAACTGAAAGTCTTAACATCTAAAACAATTTCTTTTCCTTTTATGGAGGATGTTAAGCAATTTTTCCTAAAGTTAAAATTGCAGTAAAATACTTTAACATGTTCAGGATAGTATGCATTTGATTTTTCACAGAAATCAACAAGATCTTGTTGCCTAACTAGAATAGGGAAATTGAAATCTTCAAACTCAAAGTTACTTATATTACCATACTTAGGAGCAAAGATTTATCGTCCAAGAAAATGCTCCGAAAAGACTTTGCGTTGTTCATGATTTGCCAGAAGTCGTCCCAAATCCAGAGGATTAGCCTTAGAAGATGAAGTGCCTTGCTTCTTTTGAGACATACTATTACGTTGCTTCTTAGCTTTTGATGATGAAGCTATGGATTGAAGTTTTGAAAATTAAATTAGGGATTTTTTAATTTTGTCCACTAAACACGAAATTTATAGAATAGAAGTGTTTAGAATTGAAAATGTGATATGAAATGATTAAAAATCACTCAAATCAGATCAAAAATGAAGTTTTTAGAGGTAAAGGGTAGACACGAAAGAGGGGTTTGATGAAGAAGATGAAGTGTCTGAAAAATGGAAAAAAAACACTTAAATACTGGTTTGAGTAATTGGTTATTCAACAAAAAAAATTCCCATAATTCAAATTTCAAGCTTAGGTAATCGATTACACAAATGGGTAATCGGTTACTAAAATTTTCTGCCAAACTCAGTAATCGGTTACTGACCCCAAAATTTTGAATCTTCAGGCATACTGATGCCTGGTAATCGATTATTGACCCTATGTAATTGATTACATACCCCAATTATGTGTTTCTAATTAAAACAATGACCCAAACGACATAACAATATACTTGAAAGTGTGCATGTCAAGAGGAACACTTTGGAAAGCTCTCCTTATTTGTCATGGTTTTGATGAGGACAACTTGTGCTTATAAGAGTTTGAAGATCACCAACAAATGAACATGCTTAAGTCTTTAATTGGTACTAGGCTTAGACTAGAATCTAGTTTAAGTTGAGTCAAAGGCTTAGGTCACCTAATACATGTCTCATATGCATAAATCTTTTAAATCATTTCACCTTTGAGATATGTCATTCATAATATGTTCATGCATTACATAAATACATGTATATGTGCATTCTAGGCATAAACTAAGTGTTAAACATGTATGAACTAAGTGCATAACGTATTTGAGGTTTTGTATTTAAAAATACACATTTAAAAATGCTGTTAATCGATTAACTAATACTTTAATCGATTAACCCAACTACTTTGAAAA
>NW_017716224.1:0-3166 GCF_001865875.1 Lupinus angustifolius
TTACGTTAATCGATTATCCCTGTTCTGTTAATCGATTAAGTCTGTTGCATTAATCGATTATCTTCATCCTGTAATCGATTAATTAGGGGTGATTCAACATTAAGTGTTGAGTTTCGAAAAGCGGCTATTCTAACCGCTACACCTATTCAACCCCCCTTCTAAGTGTATTGTAACCATTGATACCTAACAATTTAAAGTACAAGTAGGCATGGGATAAACACAATAAAGCAAACATATAATTGCGTATAAGCATTTAAGACAAGTAAGCTTCGTTAAGTATGCCTAATTCTCGTCTAATTTTATAGAAAGGTTCTTTTGCCAAAGGTTTAGTAAATATATCTACTAGTTGTTCATGAGTATCATCAAATTCAATAGACACATCTTTCTTTTGGACATGGTCCCTAAGGAAGTGATGTCTTATATCTATGTGTTTGGTTCTATTTAGCATTACTGGATTCTTTGTGAGATTTATAGCACTAGTATTGTCACATTTTAGTGGAATGTAGCCTAAGTTTAAGTCATAATCCCGTAATTGTTGTTTAAGCCACAACACTTGCGCACAACAACTACTTGCCGCTATGTATTCTGCTTCAACAATACTTAGGACAACACAAGCTTGTTTCTTGCATGACCATGGGACAAGTGCGTTTCCTAAAATATGGCAAGTATCACTTATATCCTACCAAATCACATATACTTCCTTTTAGATACCATAATCCAACATTAGTTGTGCCTTTTAGATATTTTTGTTCATTCTCTTGGCAACAATTAAATGTGATTCTTTTGGTTTTGATTGGTAACATGCACACAAACAGACACAAAACATTTTATCAGGTCTACTAGTAGTTAAATGAAGTAGGGAACCAATCATACCTTGATACTTTGATATGTCAATGCATTTTCGAGCTTCATCTGTATCAATGTCTGTACTAGAACCCATAGGCGTGGCTATTGGCTTGCACTCATCCATTTCAAATATTTTCAGCAAATCTCTGCAGTATTTGGATTGACTTACAAAAATATAATCCTCGAGTTGTTTGATGTATAATCCAAGAAAGTAATTTAACTTCCCTATCATGGACATTTCAAACTCCCCTTGCATCATTTTGCCAAAATCACTGCACAAAATTTCATTAGTAGAATAAAAAATAATATCATCTACATATGTTTGAACAAGAAGAGTATGATAATTTAGTTTCATAATAAAAAATGTAGTGTCGACCTTTTTAGAAGGTTGTGCTTGAGTCCTTCAACATATAATACACCTTCTATAGTTGTTGAGGGTGGCTTGTCGATTCTACCAACTCCAAGAATTTTTCCTTTGTTGTTATCACCATAAGTGACATATCCTTTGTCCCTTGGAGTGAGGACAAAGAACTTATTTATATCATCCGTCATGTATTTGGAGCAGCCGCTATCCAAGTACCATAAGTTGCAGGCGGCTCTCAAATTTTCTTGCAAAACAAATTAAAAATATTTTCTAGGTACCCAATGTGATTTGGGTTTTGCGGGGTTAGCACCTTTTTCTATCCATTTATATTGGCTAGATGACACACCATATTTTCTAATATGACAAGTATTAGGTGTGTAACCAATTTTATCACAGTAAGAACAAGTGGGTAGTTACTTATGTGTCTAGGATTTAATTTAAAAATAGGATTAGTATGGACACTTTCTTTATAAAACTTTATAGTGCTTCCCATAATTTGTTTTCCTATGATATTCTCGTTTTTAGCCACATGACTATTTGTATAGTCAAGACCACTACGGTCTGTTGAATGTCTTTGGACTTTTATGATCATGTCTAAATTGTGACTGTTCTTGTTGAGTTTATTAAGTTCAAGACTTAATGTTGAAACTTTAGTTTCAAGAGCAACACATTTTTGACATGAGGAAGAAGTGAGGTTTTCAATAACTTTGTTTAGAATATTTTTATGGCTTTCCAAAATAAAAATTTCATTTTTCTGTTTTAGGAAATGTTTGGAAAGCTTAACATATTCTTGATGCAAATCATTAAAAGCTTTTTTTAACTCATCATATGAAAATGTATCATTTTATTCGGAGTTACTAACCTCATAATCATCATTTGATTTATGTGAAGCAATCAAGGAAATATGTGTTTGCTCCTTAATTTTGAGTTCTGCATTTTAACCATCATTTGTATCTTCTGATATAAGATTTGTTTTGGCATTACTTCCCTTACACCATTAACAACGATGAAGGGTTCATAAGTTCCTTCTTCAATCGTAAAATTCATGCTTGTCATGTTCCCAAGCCTGATGTGTTTAAATCAATCTTTCTAGTACCTCTAGCCTAATGTGTTTGAATATCATAATTTCCAAGGACCCAATTCCTTACGTGAATTTAATTTATGTTTCTGTGAATCAGCAGTACACTAAAATGTGTTCTCGTTTTGAAATTGTTGTTTACCAGGTCAATGAGCATCATGTGCTTAAATCAAATCTTTTCAAGTCCAGGAACCTAATATGAATTTTTATGCATCTGTCTCCAAGTTTTGACATTGCACTAACCTGAATTGTTGGTTTTACCTTTTTTCCATGTTTGACAATACACTCACCTGAATCATTGGTTTTATCTCTTCAGACTTGGTTGATTCAAAAAATAGAAATGAATTATCCAATAGATAAAACTCATATATTTCATTTGCTTTTGAAAAACGCAAAAAGTACTTTATTGGTGTAAAATGAAAGTTCTCACTAAAAGTACAAAATAAGTTTGTTGATCGTGATTTTTTGAGAATGCAACACACAAAAAATCATTATCTCTCTTCCGTTATTAACATTCAACAAGAGTGAAGTATTAAATACTCAATTTAGAGCAAATATGACGAGAAGATAAGTCTAAATATATATTAATTTCAAGAAAAAGTTTTACTATAGCTTTAATGTCTATAGTAACAACTATACTAAATATCTCATCTATAAATAGCACAACAATGAAGAAGAGAATATAGCACCCTAGAGAATATTAAAGAATAATCTAAAATGAATTCAAGCTCTCATTTAGTACAAAGATTATGTTCACCTTGTATTAATAGTACTGAGCTAAATTTAACATTTGTTTTAATTATTTACTACTTAATTTGCAATCTTTCTTTTTCGTATTTATTCTTCTTTATCACTATGATTGAAAGAATTATAAAGTT
>NW_017716225.1:0-18726 GCF_001865875.1 Lupinus angustifolius
TCATATTTGGATTATAGTAAAATCTTAGTCCTGCTAAGAAACCGGACGTAACTTACGATATTGAGTGAATCAATATGAAACCTTTGACAAACTTATATCTTTTGACTCCTTTTATTTAAGCTTTTATATTTTATTTCTAACTAAGGGATTTTTATTTTATGATGCCAAAACATTTTTCTCAAACATATTTACATTCAATTATAGTAAGACAAAGTGATAGTCTAAAAATTCTTCTGTTGAGAATAGACTAGTTAGTGGACTCAAAACTTATTTTTAAGTCATTTTAACCAGCCAAAATATTTATTTATTTTCGAAAGTTGGTAAACAAAATTTCACCCCCTTCTTGTCTTACTTTTGATTCTTTCAGTTGGTATTACAGCTTAGCATCTCGGTTGAAAACTTAACTATGTAGAGAAAAAGATCCTTAAATATAGCAAAAGTAGCAAGTACAAGAAGAAGCCACTATGAGGAAGGATCCTCAATGACAAGACCTCCTTAATTTAATGGAGAAGGCTACAACTACTGAAAATAAAAGATGAAGTGGTTCTTGAAAACTACAAACTCTGATATATCTTAGAAGATTGCCCTTATTGACCTACAAACAATAGAGGAGTAGAAGTGTTTAAAACCAATATCACTTATGAGCGTAAAAGTAAAAGGCAACTCAATGCTAAAGTCAGATACATCATCATGTGTGCAATGAGTAGAGAAGAGTTTAAAAAAATTTGTGCTTACAAGACAAGAAAAGAGTTATGATAATCAATTGTTGTTGCCCATAAAGGAACAAGCAAGGTAAATGAATCCATAGTCAACATACTCATTAGAAACTACGAGTTCTTCAAGATGGAAGATGGAGAAAACGTTGACAGATGTGGGAAGTTTCAAACATAACCAATAAATTGCAATCCTTGTTAAAAAGATACCAAAGATCTTCAGAAGCCTTCCAAAAGAATTCGTGGAGGATAAAAATGGTAAAAATCCAAAATCCATTGCTCTCAAGATGGAAAAAAAGGCTGCAAAAATAGCAACTCCCAAAGCTCTTAAGGTACATGTGTCCATTGAATAATTAGACGACTCTAAAGATTAGAAGACAATGAGTTGTCACCCCTGATGAGAAAGATTAAGAAGTTCATAAATAAAAGAAAGTTTAAGAAGCCCTTCAGACCCAGCAACAAGAAGAAGAAAAACAAGGACAACGAATTTGATGATGTCACTTTCTATGAGTGCAAGAAATGAAGACACATGCAGGCATATTTCCTAATTCTTAAGATGCAGTCCTAGAAGAAGATCCCCAACAGGAAAAATGGAATGATGGCTACTTGGGAATATGAATGCTCAAGTGATCCTAGGGAAGAAAATACGGAAGTTAATCTTGGCCTGATACCAAACATTGACTCTAGGTGTGACGATGATGTACAATCTAAACTTAGTAAATTAGCTAATGCATATGATGCACTATTAGAAGAATCTAACTCCATTTTAAATCCTGCAAAGCTTAAAAAAGAAATTACGAAAAAAATCTGAGTTTGCTAAGTAATATGAAGAAGCTTTAGGCTTGGAGAAGAAAACAACAAACTTAAGTGAGAAACTAAATTACCTAAAGACATTCTACTTTGTGTAGAAGTAATCATACTGCAAAAGACATTTGATGAAGTAACCTCAGATTTGCGTACATTTATTATCCACCGACTTGTGCATTGGACTTCAGTGAGATATATGTATATAATTAGGGGTGGTTTATGTAGGCTTAAAAAAAATGGATATTTTATATTAATTTGACTAAAACAAAGGATAACACCATAAGGAAAAAAAGTATAAAGAAGAGAGAGTTAGGATCATCAATTTCCATGCACTATTGGTTCTCTGATTCTGGTTTGTTCTTCAGCTTCATACATGGAAAAGAAAAATGTGGCAATAGAAGAAGAGGACATTTCCTTCACTTTAAAAAATGTGGAAGCCCTATTATTAGTTCATAATCTCTCCCCTGTTTCAGACTTTACACTGCAATCCTAATTCTAAACCTTAATCATTATTTCTTTCCTTACATATCCATAGAAAATCCTTCATTTCTATTCATCTGTTTTAGCTTCCATATATCCGATACCGGAGCATAATCCGTGGAAGGCAGTGATTTTGTATCTCGTGTTCAGCTGGAAGCTTAGGAGGAAGGAAGAAGACTGTTCCATCCTAGTCAAATCGGGTACCTAACTCGACCAGTATGGGGACCACCCGACCAAACCAAATGCAAATAGGCATGGACCAGACTCTTACGTCATCCTCACATAAGCCTGATACGACATTGAAATCTCATTAAATGCATTCCCCAATTGGGCTCTGCCACACCCCCTGAAAAGGCCAGTTTGTCCCCCTAAGTCACACAAGTCCAACTTGGAGGCTTGCATCACTTCACGCCAAGTACCACTGTTCTTGACACACCATTCCATGTTTTCCCAATTGGATTCTACCATGTCGCCTACAACTCCAACATGCCCTCTGACAGACATAATCAGAGACGAACCTATTATGCGGCAGAGACAAACTTGCTATTCCCCTATAATGCATACTGCCAAGTCACCATCAACCACTAGATAGATGACACGTCACCATGGTATTTTCTATAAATAGAGGGTGTCCCCTTACAGGAAGTATTCACGTTTTCATATTCTCTTACATCATAAATATTCACTCACTTAAGCATCTTTAACTCTCTCATCCATTTCTAGCATTTACTCCCATCTACTCTCATTCATTCCCCAATAATTCTCCTTAAACTCATACTGATTTAAGCGTCGGAGAACATTTTCAGTACCTCCATCGATGGGTCCAAGCCTCATTCCAGACAGCCTCTAGAAGCAAGACACTCAACCGAATTCCCCGTTTAGGCTATACCTGATCAACACTATAGAACAAAGACGATGATGACGAAGATTTTTCGAGATCGATTAGGAGTAGGAGGGTTGGTTGAAGACTAGCTCAACCACCGACAAGTTTGTTGGAATCATTTTGAAGTTATTAGAAACTTTAAGATTCAAATATTCTGAAACTCTGGGCAAGTGGCCAATGAACACTTGGCCTTCGACATCAATAGTACAACAATATGTTCATAAGATTATAGCATTCATTATAGAGTGGCATTGTCACTTTCTCTTTCTCATTTGAGTTCACCTACTGGGCTTATAGGTCCCGTTCTATCTCATTCATTTTTTATTCCTTTTTTTTTGTTTTTTAACTAATTAAATATATATTTTTGACCAAATATCCTCCATCTGAATTTAATATTTTGATACTATTGTTGCGCTCCGCGTTGTCTCCTTTTTCTGCTCGAAGTGGGAACATAGTGTATGACGAATATCAAACAGTTGTTATTAATCCCATTTTTATTAAATAAATTACAAATAAAAATAAAAAAATTAGGATTTGATACTATGATTGCATATCTTTGAGAGTAACTTATCCAAAGTAAGCTATGGTGTCAATTGTAAGTATTAGAATGCAACTAAGAGAAGGTGAATTACTTGATTGGATCATATGTCCAATTTTTATGCTATGAAAGTAAGAGTTTATTGTAGCGGAAATAGTGCAAAAAATCACCAAGTTAAAACAGTAAACATGAGAGAATAAAAATAAGAGAGAAAGAACACACATGTTTTATATTGGTTCACATTCTTGTCTACTGAAGGCTATATCTAGAACTCTAGCTGCACAAGAGATTTCCTTACTTGATATTATGAGTTGCAATTACAACTTCTCTCCTTGAGACTCATTGTACAGCATACACTCACTGATACCTCACACCCTTGGAAATAACCTTTCCAAATACTCTCTTCCCCTTCTCACCACACCCTTGTAAGAAACGTTTACAACAATATTTGAAGAAACCTTTTGTCTTACAAGATATAAAATTGATATAACTTACAATCTTTTTGCTCTTTATACACTTAGAATACAATGCTCAATATGTGTTTAAGTTTGAAAAACTTTAGAACAAGTACTTCATGCAACTTCAGAAAAATTGTCAAAATTGTGATGATTATGTTTGTCACGAAATGAGTATTCCTTGGTCTTTAAATAGGCTTCTAACCAACCAATATACCCTTACACAAAGGTGGGACACGATTGGAATGAAATCCATTAAGTTTGAATGAAAGCTATTGAGTTTGAATTAGAAAATTTGGTTTAATCGCTCTTTATAATCGCTTACTGGAGCATGTAATCGATTACCCAAACATTTTGTTCAATTGAGTAATCTGGTAGTACATACAATAATCGGTTACAATGAGTTGATTTTTGTTGGATAACCCATTACTCACTGTTATGGAGTCCAAGTATCGTGCTACCTAGGTCTCTAACCTGTTACTCATGTCAAGTAACATGTTACTTAGCATTTTGAAAATTGTTTTAAATTGACTAAGAGTTTTCCACTTTATTTTAAAAAAAATTTCCATTTCTTGAGCATTGCTACTAAACTATACTTAGAGCATAAGGATAGATGTACTTATTAAAGACTTAAAAACTATTTGCCTTGAAGCTTGATCTTCTATGTCTTCAAGGTCTTCTTTCTTTTTGTTATCTTGGTGTCTTCATCAAAATCGTGCCAAGGTCAGGAGCAAGATATTCTTCACATTTAAGGCATGTTTAAGCATAAGTGGGCATACAATAAACATAACGAAACAAACATATAAGCATGTGAACATATTTAGCACATGTTAGCTTCATCAAAAATGCCTAATTCTAGTCTAACTTTATTAAAAAGTTCTTTAGCCAAAGGTTTAGTAAAGATATATGCTAGTTGGTCATGTATATCATCAAACTCTAGAAGTTCATCCTTCTTTTGGACATGGTCCCTAAGGAAGTAATACCTTATATAAATATATTTTGTTCGGGAATGCATTACATGATTATTTTTTAGGTTGATAGCGCTAGTATTGTCACATTTCAAAGAAATGCATCCTAAGTCCAAGTCATAGTCTCGAAATTATTATTTAAGCCAAAACATTAGGGCATAACAACTACCTGATGCAATGCATTATGCCTCATCAGTACTTAGAGCAACACAATCTTGCTTTTTACAAGGCCAAGGGACCAATGCATTATCTAAGATATGACAAGTACTACTAGTACTTTTCATCTCAGTTTTGCATCATGCAAAATCTAAATCTGAATACCCCACCAAGTCACCTAAACTTCATTTTGGATACCATAATCCAACAATAGTTATGACTTTAAAATATTTCATTATCCTTTTTACATCAACAACATGTGACTCTTTAGGTTTAGATTGATAACATGCACACAAGCAGACACTAAACTTTATATCAGGTCTGCTAGTAGTAAGATAAAGAAGGGAGTCAATCATACCTTGATACTTTGAAATATTTAGGCATTTATCAACTTCATTGGTATCGATGTATGTTCCTGAACCCATTGGAGTGACAATAGCTTTATATTATCCATTTAAAAGCATTTCAACAAATCTCTAAAATACTTGGATTTACTGACAAAGATGACATCCTTATCAAATTCACTATACAAAATCTCATTGTCGATAGGATGATCTTGGTGTCATCTCCACTATTTAGGCAAGTCATAATGAGTGTGCTCTTTTTGTGATGGAAGATCATCATCTATTTTCATTTGCTCTATGTTGGTTGTCTCATCAATAATAAATACTTCTCTTTGAGACGAGCTGGGTAAGCCATCATCATCAAAAACAAACTTATCCTCTTTAGAGGGGTTAGTTTCATCAAATGAAACATTGATAAATTCTTCCACGGTTAAAGTTCTCTTATTAAACATTCTAAAAGCTTTACTTGTAGGAGCCAAGCTAGGCTTTGGGTTACCCTACACTTGGGATGAGTTTGATAGAAAAAATTTCTATTAATTAATGTGTAGGATCCCAAACGAGGAAATTTTGAGTAAGGAACAATGTGTAGTGGTTAAACCCTTTAAGAATTGATATATTCTTTCTTTTGAAAATCTCAATATAAATTATCATCTATTGTACTATTTTCTAAGTTATTGTAATTTGGAAGTTCTCAAACTATTCTGAAATAAATGACTTGGAGTAACAATTGATGTATGCTATAAAAACTATCAAATATGTGAACTGGGAATATATCATAATGCAACATATAAATTATCTGAGAGAAAGACAACCTACTATTGTATGCTCATTTAGTAACTCACATCTTGCATTTGTTTGGTATCTCAAATGTTGGCGACCCAGAGATGAAACTTGATTCTCATGACAACAAAATTGATCTAGATAACACACATAAGATGAGATTTGTTCATGATCTAGTGAATCAAGATTTTAAGCACGAGAACGAGTATACCAAACCTTTTGCACCACTCGCTCCACAATAACAACAACAATCATATGTACCTCAACCATCAAACATTGAACCTCAATTGTCGATGGATGAACTAATCAATATTCGAGTTTACATCACCACATGAACAAAGACGATGATGACGAAGATCTTACGAGATCGATTAGGAGTAGGAGGGTTGGTCGAAGACTAGCTCAACCGCCGACAAGTTTGTTGGAATCATTTTGAAGTTATCAGAAACTTTAAGATTCAAATATTCTGAAACTCTGGGCAAGTGGCCAATGAACACTTCGCCTTCGACATCAATAGTACGACAATATGTTCATAAGATTATAGCATTCATTACAAAGTGGCATTGTCACTTTCTCTTTCTCATTTGAGGTTCACCTGTTGGGCTTATAGGTCCCGTTCTATCTCATTTGTTTCTTATTCCTTTTTTTTTTAACTAATTAAATATATATTTTTGACCAAATATCCTCCTTCTGAATTTAATATTTTGATAGTATTGTTGCGCCCCGCGTTGTCTCTTTTTCTGCTCGAAGTGGGAAGATAGTGTATGACGAATATCAAACAGTTGTTATTAATCCCATTTTTATTAAATAAATTACAAATAGAAATAAGAAAAATTAGGATTTGATAGTACGATTGCATATCTTTGAGAGTAACTTATCCAAAGTAAGCTATGGTGTCAATTGTAAGTATTAGAATGCAACTAAGAGGAGGGTGAATTAGTTGATTGGTTTATATGTCCAATTTTTATGCTATGAAAGTAAGAGTTTATTGTAGCGGAAATAGTGCAAAAAATCACCAAGTTAAAACAGCAAAAATGAGAGAATAAAAAGAAGAGAGAAAGAACACACGTGTTTTATATTGGTTCACATTCTTGTCTACAGAAGACTACATCTAGAACTCTAGCTACACAAGAGATTTCTTTACTTGATATTATGAGTTGCAATAACAACTTCTCTCCTTGAGACTCATTGTACCTCATACACTCACTGATACCTCACACCCTTGGAAATAACCTTTCCAAATACTCTCTTCCCCTTCTCACCACACCCTTGTAAGAAACGTTTACAACAATATTTGGAGAAAACTTTCCATGGCAAAGATTGTCTTACAAGATATAAAATTGATATAACTTACAATCTTTTTGCTCTTTATACACTTAGAATACAATGCTCAATATGTGTTTAAGTTTGAAAAACTTAAGAACAATTTCTTAATGCAACTTCAGAAAAATTCTCAAAATTGTGATGAATATGTTTGTCACGAAATGAGTATTCCTTGGTCTTTAAATAGGCTTCTAACCAACCAATATACACTTACACAAAGGTGGGACACGATTGGAATGAAACCTATTCAGTTTGGATGAAAGCTGCTGAGTTTGAATTAGAAAATTTGGTTTAATAGCTCTCTATAATCGCTTACTGCAACATGTAACCGATTACCCAAACATTTTGTTCAATTGAGTAATCTGGTACTACTTACAATAATCGGTTCCAATGAGTTGATTTTAGTTGGATAACCCATTACTCACTGTTACGGAGTCCAAGTATCGTGCTACCTAGGTCTCTAACCTGTTACTCATGTCAAGTAATATGTTACTTAGCATTTTGAAAATTGTTTTAAAATGACTAAGAGTTTTCCACTTTATTTTCAAAAAAAAATTCCATTACTTGAGCATTGCTACTAAACTATACTTAGAACATAAGGATAGAAGTATCTATTAAAGACTTATAAACTATTGGCCTTGAAGCTTGATCTTCTATGTATTCAAGGTCTTCTTTCTTTTTCTTCTTTTTGTGATCTTGGTGTCTTCATCAAAACCGTGCCAAGGTCAGGAGCAAGATATTCTTCACATTTAAAGCATGTTTAAGCACAAGTGGGCATACAATAAACATAACGAAGCAAACATATAAGCATGTGAACATATTTAGCACATGTTAGCTTCATCAAAAATGCCTAATTCTAGTCTAATTTTATTGAAAAGTTCTTTAGCCAAAGGTTTAGTAAAGATATATGCTAGTTGGTCACGTATATCATCAAACTCTAGAAGTTCATCCTTCTTTTGGACATGGTCCCTAAGAAAGTAATGCCTTATATAAATATATTTTGTTCGGGAATGCATTACATGATTCTTTTTTAGGTTGATAGCGCTAGTATTGTCACATTTCAAAGAAATGCATCCTAAGTCTAAGTCACAGTCTCGTAATTATTATTTAAGCTAAAACATTAGGGCATAACAACTACCTGCTGCAATGTATTATGCCTCAGCAATACGTAGAGCAACACAATCTTTCTTTTTACAAGGCCAAGGGACCAATGCATTACCTAAGATATGACTAGTACCACTAGTACTTTTCATCTCAGTTTTGCATCAAATAAAATCTAAATCTGAATACCCCACCAAGTCACCTAAACTTCGTTTTGGATACCATAATCCAACATCAGTTATGACTTTAAAATATTTCATTATCCTTTTTTACATCAACAACATGTGACTCTTTAGGCTTATATTGATAAGATGCACACAAGCAGACACTAAACTTTATATCAGGTCTACTAGTAGTAAGATAAAGAATGGAGTCAATCATACCTTGATACTTTGAAATATTTAGGCATTTATCAACTTCATTGGTATTGATGTATGTTCCTGAACCCATTGGAGTGACAATAGCTTTATATTATCCATTTAAAAGCATTTCAACAAATCTCTAAAATACTTGGATTTACTGACAAAGATGACATCCTTATCAAATTCACTATACAAAATCTCATTGTCGATAGGATGATCTTGGTGTCATCTCCACTCTTTAGGCAAGTCATAATGAGCATGCTCTTTTTGTGATGGTAGATCATCATCTATTTTCATTTGCTCTATGTTGGTCGTCTCATCAATAATAAATACTTCACTTTGAGACGAGCTAGGTAAGCCATCATCATCAAAAGCAATCTTATCCTCTTTAGAGGGGTTAGTTTCATCAAATGAAACATTGACAAATTCTTCAACGGTTAAAGTTCTCTTATTAAAGATTCTAAAAGTTTTACTTGTAAGAGAATAACCAAGAAAAATTTCTTCACCTTCTTTTGCATCAAACTTACCTATATTATCTTCACCATTATTTAGCACAAATCACTTACAACCGAAGACATACGAATGAGAAGTATTTGGTTTTCTACCTTTGAAGAGTTCATAGGGGGTTTTCTTTAGAATTTGTCATATTAAAACTCTGTTAAAAACATAGCATGTCGTACTAATCCGCATATGCTCAAACGTTTTTGGGAGATTAGTCTGATTCAATATAGTATGATCTAGTTCTTCCAAAGAATGATTCTTTCTCTTTACAACACCATTTTGTTGTGGTGTTCTAGGAGTAGAGAAATTGTGAGTGATTCCAAGTTCATCACAAAATTCCTCAAAATAAGTGTTTTGAAATCCCCCCTCCTATGATCACTTCTTATAGCAACAATTTTTAAGACTTTTCATTTTGAACTCTCTTAGCATACTTGCTAAAGACATTAAACGTCTCATTCTTCTGAACCAAGAATATAGTCCATGTATATCGAGAAATTCATCTACTATAACAAGAGCACAGTAGTTTCCCCAAAACTTCAGGTCTGAGATCGACCAAATAACAAGATCTTTCTTAATCAGTTTATTCAAATGATCCACATGAATATGAGAAATTCTCCTATGCCAAATCCATGCATTATTACTTTAAGTGAAGCATCATTCAAAACAATAATGTAAATATTATTGTTTCTCTTACCGACCAGTTTAGAGTCTTTAAATCCCTTGACCTTGTTGATGCATTTTTCGGGGTAGAAAGCCACATGGACCCCTTGTCACATAGCTGACTAATACTCAACAAGTTGTGCTTGAGTCCCTCAACATATAGAACTCCTTCTATGGTGGTAGAAGGTGGCTTTCCAACACGACCTACTCCAAGAATTCTTCCTCTATTATTGTCCCCATATGTGCCATAACCTTTGTCCATTGGATACAGGATAGAGAACATGCTTTTGTCACCAATCATATGCTTTGAGCAACTGCTATCCAAATACCATAAATCACTAGCGACTCCCAAGCATTCCTGCAAAACATGTTAAGTTATATTATGTACCTAATTTAATTTAGGTCCTAGTGGGTTAACACTTTTCTCTACTCATTTGAAACGTCTTGAGGGCACACCATATTTTCTAATCATGCAAGGATTGGGTGTACACCTAGAATTTTTACAATAAGTACAAATGAGTTGATGCTTAAGTATCCTAGGATTATTTTTACGACACTTAGATGTATGGATAATTTGTTTATGGAAATTGATTTTAGTAGAGACATAGTTTTTCTTAGATGTGTGGTTGCTTGAATTTCCTAGACTTCTTCGTTTTGTAGAATTTCTCTATACATTTAACTTCTTATCTATATTTTTAGTACTCTTGTTTAAACCATTAAGTTCATGACTTCATGTTGAAATTTTATTTTTAAGAGTAGCACAATTCAAACATGAAGAAGAAGAAGAATATGGTCTATTTATTTGAACATCTAAATCATTTTTCATAGTGAGATTTGTTTTTCTAAAATAGTAAATTCAATTTTCTGTTTTGAAAATAGTTTAGGTAAATTAACATACTCACTATGTAATTCATTGAAAGTGTCTTGAAGTTCATAAAGTGAAGGTTAATCCAAGAGTTCAGATTCACTTACCTATTTGTCATTAGAGTGATGAGACACCATTAAGGATAGGTGTGCTTGCTCGTCACTTTTAAGGCTATAAATTGGAGCTTGTATCATTATTGTTAGATGTCTCTCATTTCTATGCCTTAAAAGAATTTTATGACTATTTTATGGCTCTCTTTAATGGCATTTTATGTCACTTTTATGGCTTTGTTTCCAAGCATCCAATGCTTCATATCCAAGATACCAAGACTTTGCTTGCCTATAAAAGGACACATATAGAGAGCTTCAAAATCATCTTCACAACACACAACATCTCTTTCATTTACACATATATTGTGAGTGCATTCTTGGTGAGAATTCTTGTTCCATTTGAGAGAGTATTTGTGAGAAAAAATATTGTCATTTGTCCTCATCATTATAAGAGGATTTCTTGTACTCTTCTTTTTTACATAGTGGAATTTTGCTCTTGATCGCCCATGGTTTTTTTCCTCTCACACTGAGGGGTTTTTCCACGTTAAATCTTGTGTGTTATTTTCTTTATCCTTTACTTGCTTCTCTTTTGTTCTCAATTGATTCAATCATGTGCTTCCGCATTATGCTCTATGCTCAATAAGTGGAATCAGAGCTCTTACTAAATTAAGAATTTCAAAATATCTGCAAAATTTGACATTGAGAAGTTTGATGGCAAAATTAGCTTTTCTATTTGGCGAGTCCAAATGAGGGCCGTTCTTATCCAGAGCGGATTAAAGAAAGCTTTAGATGGGAAGTCAAAGAAACCAGTTTCCATGACCGATGATCAATGGGACGAGTTGGATGAAAAGGCGCTTTCAACAATTCAACTTTGTTTGTCGAAGGAGGTTCTTCGTGAGGTTGCCAATGAAGAAACCGCTGCGGCTTTGTGGCTGAAGTTAGAAACTTTATACATGACCAAGAGCCTCGCAAACAAGCTTCGTCTCAAAGAACGGTTATACACCATTCGTATGGTTGAAGGTACTCCTATTCAAACTCATCTTGATGAGTTTAATTCTATTATTATGGATATGCAAAATATTGATATTAATATTGAAGATGAAGACAAAGCTGTTTTGTTGGTTGTCTCTTTACCTTCTACCTATAAGCACTTCAAAGAAATCATGTTGTATGGAAATAATGATACCTTATCCTTTGAAGATGTTAAATCTAATTTATTGTCCAAAGAAAAATTTGATCTTGAAGTTAATTCTGTGGACAAGGGTGAGGGCTTAAGTGTTCGAGGTAGAACTCAAGAAAAAGGGAGTACCAATTATAAAAAGTTCAGATCCAAATCCAGAGGTCGCAAATCCAACAAAACTTGTCGCTATTGCAAGAAACCGGGGCATGACATTCCTGATTGTTTTATCTTAAAGAAAAAACAAGAAAAACAAGATAAGGGAAAATTTCAACAATCCTCTGAAGCTGCTAATATTGAAGCCAATTCTGACGGTGATATTCTTTTATCTGTTGTCTCTTATAATAATAGGAGTAAAACAGAATGGATTCTTGATTCTGGATGTACTTTTCATATGTGTCCTTATAAGGACTTATTCACCACTTTTGAACATGTTGACAGTGGTGTTGTTTTGATGGGCAATGATACCCAATGCAAAGTTGCAGGAATAGGTACTATTCAGATCAAGGCTCATGACGGTGTTGTCAGAACCTTGGCTAATGTCCGCTATATTCCAGATTTGAAGCGGAACTTAATTTCTCTTGGCACCCTAGAGTCTCTCGGGTGTAGGTATTCAGCTGAAGGTGGAGTTCTAAAGGTATTGAAAGGTGCTATGGTATTATTGAAAGCTAACCGGATTGGTAGTTTATATGTCTTGCAAGGTTCTGTTGTGACAGGTTCAACAGCTGTATCTTCTTCAATGCATGATAATGACATTACCAAATTATGGCACATGCGCCTGGGCCATATGAGTGAAAAAGGTATGCACCTTCTAAGCAAACAAGGTCATCTTGGTAAACATGGCATTGGTAAATTGGATTTTTGTAAACATTGTGTTTTTGGGAAACAGAAAAAGGTTAGTTTCTCCACTGCAACTCACCGTACCAAAGGTATTCTTGATTATATTCATTCTGACCTTTGGGGGCCTTCTAAATTTCCTTCTCATGGAGGATGTCGCTATATGATGACCATCATTGATGATTTTTCTCGCAAAGTTTGGGTTTATTTTCTGCAGCATAAAAATGAGACTTTCTCCACTTTCAAGAAGTGGAAAACTCTTGTTGAAACCCAGACAGGGAAGAAAGTGAAGAAGCTTAGAACAGACAATGGATTAGAGTTCTGCAATGGTGATTTTAATGAGTTCTGCACAAAAAATGGTATTGCTAGACACAAAACTATTCCAAGAAATCCTCAACAAAATGGTGTTGCAGAACGGATGAACAGGACTCTACTTGAGAGAGTTCGTTGTATGCTCTCAAATGCTGGGTTATGGCATCGGCGTGAATTTTGGGCTGAAGCAGCATCTACTGCTTGTTACCTGGTTAATCGTTCTCCACATTCAGCACTTGATTTCAAAATCCCAGAAGAAATTTGGTCAGGTAATCCTGTTGATTATTCTAACTTAAGAATCTTTGGATGTCCTGCTTATGCACATGTTAATGATGGTAAATTAGCTCCAAGAGCTGTTGAGTGCATATTTCTTGGTTATGCATCTGAGTCTAAAGGATATCGCTTATGGTATTCTGATGCAAAGTCACGGAAATTAATTCTTAGCAGAGATGTGACTTTTAATGAGGATGCATTTTTATCTTCTGGAAAACAATCTATTGTGTCTTCTTCTACTAGTACAGGTAATCTACAGGGTACTAGCGAGAAGGTGGAGTTGATAGTGAAACCTACAGTTCCTAATGTTGATGTTCCATCTTCCTCTACAAATCAATCTAGCATTGATGATCATTATGTTGATTGTGATGACAGTACAACTTCTCCTATTCATCAGCAAGAAGATGATTATTGTATTGCTCGAGACAGAACCAGAAGACTAATTAAAAGGCCAGCTAGATACACTGATGGTGATAATTTAATTGCTTATGCATTGTCAGTTGCACAAGAGGTAAATGATGATGTTGAACCTGCCAGCTATACAGAAGCTGTTTCTTGTGTTGATTCGTCACAGTGGCTAGTGGCTATGAATGAAGAGATTGAAAGTCTTCATAAGAATGGTACTTGGGCTTTGACAGAGCTTCCCGAAGGCAAACGACCATTACGATGTAAATGGATCTATAAGAAGAAAGACGGTATTCCCGGGGTTGAAGATCCAAGATGCAAAGCACGACTAGTTGTTAAAGGTTTTAATCAAAAGGAAGGTATTGACTTTAATGAGATATTCTCACCTGTTGTTCGTCATACTTCTATACGTGTTTTGCTTGCTTTTGTTGCTTTATTTGATTTGGAGTTGGAGCAACTTGATGTAAAGACAGCTTTTCTACATGGAGAGCTGGAAGAAGAAATTTACATGGAACAACCTGAAGGATTTATTGTTCCTGATAAGGAGCATCTTGTCTGTCGATTGAAGAAATCATTATATGGCCTTAAGCAAGCTCCCAGACAATGGTACATGAGGTTTGATGTATTTTTCGGGGCATTACAGATTACACATGAATGTTAGAAACCAAAAGGTGTAATCTAAGTATTCCTTGGAAGCATGTGTCTTGAAGTGTTGAAGAATGGTTGGAAAGATGGACCACCTTGTAATAAATTTTTAAGTTTTTAAGTTTTTTTTTTCAAAAGAAAATATATGTATAAATCGGCCGGTTTAGTCAAATATCGGCCGGTTCACCAGTTTTGACCGATTTTGACCGATTTTGATATTTGGCCGGTTCAACATCTGTACCGTACCGCTTAGGAGACTGATTCGCCGGTTGAACTGATCGGTACGGTACAGTTTTTACATCATTGCATTTTATTCCTTTTTATTACTCTTTATTAAGCAATTCAGAGTATTGTTAGACTAAATTTGCTAGAATCATAACACTAGTTACAGTCAATCTCAACCATTCATTTTCTAAGATCTAACAGACCAAATGGGTAAATATAATAAATGATGAGAGAAAAAGAAAAATATTAAATAACTTATTGCAGTAACTCATTTGATTTGTTGGATCTAAGAAAATAAATGACTGCGATTAAGTATAATTAGTGTAAACAAAACTTGGGCGTAAACAGATCGCTCTTCTATATAAAATAGGGAATTTTAAATCCGGAGCCTCTAAAAGGAATAAAATGAATATGATGTATTTAAAACTTTAATGATTTCAAAAATTACGTTTTAATAATGGAAAACAAAATCATCTAAAGCTACTGTATTTGAATATAATGTATAAATAATGGGGTATTTATTTTATATTTAGTATAAGATATGTGAAGAAACAGCTCACCATCTAATAATATAAACGTGAATGCATCTTTTTTTACTCAATTTTTGTTGAGCCTTATCTATTAGGGGGAAAGATGTATGTGATGATGTAAATATTCCTTACACCATAAATATACCCTTAATTTAATTATGGATCAGAGAATGAATTAGCACTTCATCACTCGTACTAGATAGTATACTAACTAATTGTATGGATTAAATATACCCTTAATTTAATTCATTAAAAATTAAATTGTAAAAAACCCAATATTTATTTCTTATTTTTTTGTGTGACAATAATTAATCTTGTTTATTCGTAACTCTATGTGCTTTAGGAAATCAAGACTACATCTTTTTAGATTAAACAAATGGTTAACTGATGATTTCATCAAGAATATAGAAATTATTTGAATTTAATTGAAGAGGAACCAATAGACGAAGAGTCGACATTATCGCTTATCATCTTTTCACTTCAATAAATAGGAGAGACATTACAAATGTCTGCAACCATTTCTCAGGTCGAAGTTGAGAAAAAGATACAACACGGGTCATAACATCGTTATCGAATTAAAAAATTAAATCATCTACTTAAAAAAGAATTAATAGATGAAGAATCAAGATTAGTTCTTCGATAAATAGTAAATGCAATATAAATGACTAGAACCATTTCTAGACTTGAAGTAGAAAGCAAGACAAAACACAAGTCATAAGCTCGCTATCAAATTTCTAAAGAAAATAATTTGCTTATCAAGAAGATTCAGAGGTTAAGGGCTGGGGCAATTAGGGCTGGCAATAAACCGAACCAACTAGGTATTCGTTCGAAACTCGATTCGTTATTTAACTCAATAAATTTGGTTCATGAACCAAATGAGCCCAACATGAGCTGGAAATTGAGTTCGTTAAATAAATGAGCTAAACTCGATTTAGATATAGTTCGACTCGTTAGGTTAATGAGTTCAATATATATAACTAACTTTTATGTTTATTACTACTCATTCATTATTTATTATATTTATTATTATTATATATATATATATATATAAACAAGATTATATATATTTATATATAAAATAATTTTTATATTTATTATTGCTCATGCATTATTTTTATATTTATTGTTATTATATATAAATAATATTATATATATATATATATATATATTTATATAAACTATTTTTTTATATTTATTATTAGTCACGCATTATGTTTTATAATTATTGTTATCATATATAAATAAGATGTATAAAACTTTTTGTAGTATTTTAAAAAAATTAATTAAGTATTTAAGTTGTCTAAACGAACCAATTTGAACTGAGTCGAACAATTCACGAACTTTAACTGAGCCAAACTTTTTTAATAAAATAACTCATCTCAAACTCGAGTCAAATTTCGAGCCGAACCAATCCTTATCAAACTGAACCGAGCTGAACTCTGGTTCAACTCGGTTCGGCTCATTTCCAGCCCTAGGGGCAATGAACCGAACCAACTCGATAATCGTTTGAAACTCAATTCGTTATTTAGCTCGATAAACTTGGTTCAAGGACCAAATGAGTCAAACTTGAGTTTGATACAATTCGACTCGTTATGTTCATAAGCTAGCTCGATATATATAAAGAGAGATCTGTTTACACCCAATTTAAGTTACACTAATTACACTTAATCTCATACATTCATTTTCTTAAATCCAACAAACTAAATAAGTGAGAGAAACAAATGATGAGAGAGAAAAAACAAATCTTAAATAATTTTTAAGTTTCACTCATTTAGTCTGTTGGATTTAAGAAAATGAATGTCTAAGATTAAGTATAATTAGTGTAACTTAAATTGAGTGTAAACAGATCTTTCCTATATATATATATATATATATATATATATATTTATGTATATAAACTAATATTTATGTTTATTATGATCCATACATTATTTTTTTTATATTTTTTTTTATTATATTTTTTATCTTTGTTGCATTTTAAAT
Organism: Lupinus angustifolius; assembly: GCF_001865875.1. Lineage (NCBI taxonomy): Eukaryota > Viridiplantae > Streptophyta > Magnoliopsida > Fabales > Fabaceae > Lupinus > Lupinus angustifolius. The sequence continues at coordinate 17,374 of NW_017716225.1, forward strand.
GTACTTCTTAATACTCAACTCTTGATATACATTGTGGTATGTTTGTTTCAACTAATCTATTCTTATTTTCTTTTTAAAATTTTGAACTTAGAAATACTTATATGTTTTAATAATTATCTTCAAACATTATGGATATTAATCATACATGAAAATAAACTGTCACGTGCGAATGCACGGGTAACTTACTAGTATATATATAAAAACCTTTTATAGTATTTTTTAAAAATGAAATAATTATTTGAGTTGTTCAAATGAACCAATTTGAACTTAGCCGAACAGTTTTCAAACTTTAATCGAGCCGAACTCGAGCTAAAAAAATAACTCGTACTAAACTCGAGTTGTGTTTCAAGATGTACCAATCCTTATCGAGATAAACCGAATTGAACTCTAGTTCGACTTGGTTCGGCTTGTAACATCATCATTTTCATAATTAATAATAATTCAATATGCGGAAGCTTAAAAGTTACCAAATTATAAAGAAAATATCTCTTGAAATTTCATTAAATATTAAATAAAATATATTACAAAGATGAATGTAATTTTCATAATAACAATGAACACTAAACTAAAAGGGTATAACATAGTCCACGCAACATCTTCGACCTAACATCAATCCTCTAAAATAACCTATACAATAAAAACTAATTTATAAGAAATTCAAGTGCATGATCGCGTTGTTCGACATAGTTTAAACTCAAACTCCTTAGGCGTCTCAGCTAGAAATGTCAGAAAAACCCAAGTATAGTGAGATAAAAATCTCAGTAATAATATTTCAGAAACTTTTAAACAATGACATTCCTAGTCGTCACGAGTACAGAAAATCCCCATAAAAATAGTAATAGAGGTTAATATTCACAGTATCTCATATTATAATATCACTAATAACTTACAACTTATACAAAATCAATTAGAAGACAAGTCACACACAAGCAATAACACATTAAATTTGCATACGTAGCACTTATGCCTCGAACCCATAGTCCATAATTAAAAGTTTGCACGCAATATGCATGTTGGAGGTGTCTGCCCCTCACCCAGTGCCCCGAGTTTGTAGGAATGTCTTACCCATTTTCCAAGAATAAGTTCGTCTTCATGCGACTATGAATTCGTTTGACTGTACCCAGGCCAGTCAACGGATCATAAAATCCTCTCAACAATGAAAATAATTGGGTAATGAACTCCTTCATCAATTAACATAATTAGATAATAGACCCTAAGCTTCATAAAAACCTTATAATTTCATTAATATACATAAGACACACAACTAAGATCATATAACAACTAAACACACTCATTATACCACATAAATTACACATAACTAATCCTTACATTTACATATATAGTTAATAATTT
>NW_017716226.1:0-209 GCF_001865875.1 Lupinus angustifolius
AGGATGAGGATGAGGATGAGGATGAGAATGAGAATGAGGATGAGGATGTGGAATAGGATGAGGTTAGGATGAGGATGATGGTAGGATGAGGACGTGCATGAGGATGAGGATGAGGAAGAGGATGAGGATGAGGATGAGGAAGAGGATAAGGTTAGGATGAGGATGAGGATGAAGATAGGATGTGGACGAGGATGAGGATCAGGAAGAGG
>NW_017716227.1:0-412 GCF_001865875.1 Lupinus angustifolius
ATGAGGATGAGGATAGGATGACGAGGAGGATGAGGATGAGGATAGGAGGAGGACGTGAATGACAATGAGGATAGGATGAGGAGGAGGATGAGGATGAGGATAGGATGAGGACGTGAATGACAATGAGGATGAGGAAGTGGATGAGGAAGAGGATAGGTTTAGGTCGAGAATGAGGACGAGGATAGGATGTGGATTAGGACGAGGATGAGGATAGGATGTGGATAGGAGGAGGACGAGAATGAGGATGATGATATGGATGGGGATAAGGATAGGATGAGGAGGAGGATGAGGATGAGGACGAGGATGAGGAAGAGGATGAGGATGAGAATGTGGATGAGGACGGGCTTAGAATGAGGATGAGGATGAGGATGAGGATGAGAATGAGGATAGGAGGATGATGAGAATGAGGATA